>NC_056731.1:326334545-326511730 GCF_019279795.1 Protopterus annectens
TCAGTATCCCACGTCATCCACACACACATGATGTACCTCGGGGTAGAGGCCTATCATGAGGCTGTGCAACACTCCAACACATAACACAGTCATGTTAGGCAATGCTCCCTATTGGGCACCCTATACACCCATGTACAAAGTGGCTGTGCAATAGTGAACGTAGCCACGGCACTGCAGTTTAGGTACAGCATGCTAGGCGGTGGTCTATCACACAGTAGTAGCCGTGAGCGACCACAAGATGCATGATGATGATGGCACATGGTAGTACACCCCATCCAGTTACAGTGACGACAGTACTACACAGTGATCTTTGCTTTGCACCTCATTGTTGTGTGTGTGCAAACATATGCACCTATACACAATATGCATAGCATGTTGTGTGTGTGCTTATATATGCCAGTATACACAATTTGCACAGCTGTCGCCATCTGTACAAAGAGTCACATATATGTCCTGGAATGCTATTGGGTGTACAGGTCACATGACACACATTGGGTAGGTGTGGTGTTTAATGCTGCAGTCGTGTAGCATACCATGTCATGGCTGGCACCGACATATCTGCAATATGTCCCACACTCACCATAACCACTGTACAATAGCCATGTCGAGCATTGGGATTCCTTCACATCTACATGCACCACTCATCCCATGTCTGTACATTGCATGCATTTGCTACATCTGTGCCCACTATTATTTGCTATGGACTCAGCCACTATAAGCAGACATGGCAATCTATGTGTCACACAGATAACACATGCAGCCATGGTATGTATATCACTGAGTGATGGTGCACGGGACATTGCAGAGCAGATAATACTTGCACAGCAATGTTGTGTCCATGTACACATTGTGTTCCAGGGTGTAGACAATCACTGAACTACACACATGCATCACAACCATGTATAATGTCCTTAAATAGGACCGTCTACACTTGCACTGCATGGTCTTGAGCAACACATTCTGCATGCTGACACCTGTGAGGTGACTATTTGCCTTGTGATACTGTCACCCAACTTCACCCACTATTATGTATGTGTTGGATTGCTGGTGTGTGTGTGTGTGTGTGTGTGTGTGTGTGTGTGTGTGTGTGTGTGTGCGTGCAATGGTGAGCAGTGTATTTGTGTTCATGTGTGCATGTCTGCATGTGTGCTAACATCATCTACAGATTGTGAAGTGTGTTTCCTGTTTTACTTCCACAGGTGCTGAGTTAGGGGTGTCTGAATGCAGCAGGGAACTTGATGTCACTGCCACTAATAGTGGAGATGATGAGACATGTATTGTGGCACAGGAAGGTCTGTCAGGGTCTGTCGTTGATCCACCAATCGACAGTACACAGCGTCCAACCCCATCTATGCGCACACTCATACTGCCAATACATCCCTCATCACCAATGGCCTTAGCTGAGGGACAGCATACAGTCGGCATTGACCAGGAGAGTGTGGTACCCATGGCACGTGCATCCCCTCACAGCAGCCATAGCCAGATTACTGGAACAGTACCACATAGGCGGATGTCCAGGGGTTCTCGGGGGAGCACCACTGGTCGTATTGCCCCTGGCAGACATGCCCCCAGAGGTATTACAACCTCCAGTATGTTCCGGGCTGTAATGCAGGCACAGGCACGTATGGAACGGTACACCCGACAGGGACTAAGGGAGCAGAGGGCCCATTACACTGCTATCAATGACAGCATCCGTGACCTTGCCGGTGCCATCCGGAATTACACAGAGGTCATTGATAGCCGTTGAAGGGAGACATTAGATGTCCTCCACAATGTGTTAGCCATGAGCCAGGACCGTGTGGGACGGATGGTAAGCCAACACGGACGCATGCTAGCAACAGCATCAGCTGGCAGTTGTCGCGGACGGATCACAGCTGCTCCCGTAGTGGCAGTACCAGCCCCAGCAATGCTGGGGCTGGCCTGTCCATTGACCGTCCTACTAGACCACGTGCATGTGGCACTGGCCAGTCCCAGCAGGGACATGGGTCCAGTCATCACACCTCTGCCTCTGATGATAGCACCCAGTTAGGGTTGGTACCCGATACTGCCCGTAGCACCCCTGCCAGGCACAGGTACTGTGTCTGTGGCCAAAGACAATGATCTGTACGGCCTAGCAGTTACAGTCTGTGGCTGTCACACAACCGCCCGTATATGGCAGCCACATGGTGGAGTTGTGTGCATGCAGACACACACATTAACCAAACAACTAGGGCTCACACATACACACACACATTACATCAACATTGGCCCATGCTGTACTGTTGTCCCTCACACACACAGACATGTCGATTGGATGGGTCAATGTCGGGCTCTGGCAAACCAACAACACACCCTGTGCATATGACACCTGTGCCACCTCCTGTCATCTGTAACATTGATGCACGAATAGGCTAACATGGTTCTGATGCACAGGGTGACATTATAGCAGTGTAGCAATAGTAGCAAGTTGCAAACAGGAAAGTGCACCGATATCCTTGTAGGTATATCTGAGCAGGCATTATGCATCACAGCTCTGATAGTCATTGTAACATTGCTTACACCAGTGTTAGGTCTGAGTATGTATTGTCCACCCATGTGCCACTTGGCTGAAGTGTACAGTGTTGCCAGCATGTGTTAGTGAGTGGTCAGTACGTGTGTGATGTGTGCATTACAAATTAGCAGGTGTACATCTGTGAACATGGTGCGTGCACACTGTCTGCATGTACGTGCATAGTGGACACGTGGGATGTGCAACATACCCTGTTGTACACATTGTTAACATCTCATGGTATCTTTCGATGGCCAGTATGCATTCTACTACAGATATGTACTAACATGGGTACACGTGTGTATGACATGGGTTGACACTATGCTGTGGGTGACACTGTTGATATCTGTCAATGATCTGCAGCCTGGTAGTATACACCACCTCAACAGCATGACTATAACCAATCATTAGATGATGTCCTGACAAATGACACACAGTTGTAGGGAACTCAGTTAACAGTTGGATCCTTCCGGTACTATATTATAACAGTAACCAGTGGTACTGACCGCCACACGTTCCTGGGACCACACCTGTGTGGCATATAGCCCTCTTAAGTACATGCAAACACACTAGGGATATGTCCATCCACATCTGGAAATGCATGCATTGGCCTACACTGCACTCCCTGGATGGGACGCATATCCTACACAAGGGTATCATACAGACAGATACCCGTTGTCCAATACATGGTGTATAGTCATAAGCCGACTATGGCATAGTCACCCACATTTACTAGACATACTATCCAGACAGTACCACATAGGTGGTAGCCCTCAACATGCATGTTGGGTACCAATGTGTACAGACAGACACGTGTTATGTCTTCTGTCCCTTGGTATCCACATATCCATAGGTATTGTGGGGTCCATCGGTGTTTCACAACAAATTAGGGGCCTGCATGCATATCCACAGGGCTGTTGTACACCTATAATAACTGTCCATTACTGCCACTCGTGTATGAACATGTCTGACATATACCCCAGGCAATTACCCTCACTCACAGTACTCTATAGTACGTGTCATGGGTGTGTGTGGCACAGATGACATTGGCCACGGATCACTACAGTGGCCGGGCTTGTCGCATACATACATATGTGACCTATGATCTGAGAAGCAGCGGCACAATCTGCCGAAGGAAACAAATGTATTTATGTAGTATGCAGGCTTCACACCTATGTACTGATTGAGGTCACATGTACACATTTATTTGCCACGCAGATACCCGATGTGTGCAATGCACATACTGTTTTAATCATATGTCATACCGTAGTATAAGAAAAACCCACACTGCATTGACCGCCTGTGGCACACACACACACACACACACACACACACACACACACACACAGCGTTTGCAGGATTCAAACCCCTACCTAACTATGTTATGATACTAGAGAGATACGCATAAACACAGCACACTATATGCTTTACTGGGTGTTTTTTATTCTCCTGATATATTTGTAGGATGCTGACATTATCAGACATTCCAAAGAGGGATGTGCCTCTTTTAATGCGTTTTCCCAGTCTCCAAAAAGGCTACTCCTCTCAAAGGAAATCACACACATACACCCCCCCCACACACACACACACTAACACACACTGTCAGCGCTTGCAGGATTCAAACCCCTACCTAACTATGTTATGATACTAGAGAGATACGCATTAACACGGCGCGCTATATGCTTTACTGGGTGGTTTCTGTTCTCCTTGAATATTTGTAGGATGATGACATCATCAGACTGGACATGGAAATGTGTATGCACTTTCTTTTATGCAATCCCAGGAATGATCCATGTGGGTCGGCAGGTATCAACAGCTTGAACAGGACCCTGTGAGTCGCACCTGGTTTGATCTGTGGACACTGACATCCCTTCATATGTCAACACATATCTATGCACAGATTGTTGGTTTTGTTGATACGACATGTGTCTGTGATGTTGATAAGAGCTATGCAAAGTCTATGTGGGACATGTGTAGCTCTGTTCAGTGATGTATGTCCTGGGTGGCTGCCTTGCAAATGGTGTAGCATGTTTGGGAACCATGATCTGCACACGAACATACCACAGTTGGTAGGGTTGTGTGTTTGTCAGCTTCCAATAGCTCTGTTTATGACTTCAGCCATGATGCACTCCATGGCCTTGCAGATCAGACTTTATAGGCTTACTGGACTATACTTCCCATGGTGTGTTGTGCACCCACACTTGTGGGGAGTGCCATATGTTGCTGTAACACATTTGACGATTCCAGACCCTTTGGAGTGGGAGAGGCTCAACAGACTGTTCAGATGCAGGGTCTGTTTGTTCTATAGTGCATGCATGACACATATTGGGAAACATTGTAATCCAATTGCTGCCATGCTTTTGGCTTTGGGGGGAGCTGGTCAGCCATTCTACACATATCATCTCCTGGTATGATGTTAGGGACTATCGTCAGTGGGAGGTGGGTATGTATATATGGGCCTGTCTGACAGGATGTCGGCATTGTCAGTAAGGTACAGTTGGCCCTGACTCAGGACATATATGAGTGTATATTACTATTTATGACATAGCTGAAGGACATGTCATGATTCTCAGTCTGGACTCCTTCTCAGCTACTCTTTACAAAACATCAACAAACCTGAGCACTAATCCCGGTTATACTCTTTTACACACTTAACACCCTACTGATCCTTTGTGATCAGGCTATAGAGTATGTCATCATAATATACTGCCATGTCCAGGGGTCGGTTTCGTGTGTACTCTCCAGTCCAGCTAGTGAATATTGTGGTTATGACACAATGTCACATCTGCCTCATGTACACATACAACCCTCTCCTCCTCCCAACACACTCGGATATATGTGAGAGATGCAACAATATTGAAATACAGGAGGCTGAGCTCTCTCGACCCATGACTGGCATGGTCTATCAGGTGGTGAAGGTGACACACACCACATATCAGTCTCACATACACCGATAGCGACAGCAATCAAACCACATTATCACACATACACATACTCGGAGGATCTACATACACTCTACCTAAGCAGCAGAGACCTCCAAATCAGACAAACAACTGCTACCCCACTACAATACCCACATATCACATAGTTCACAATGTCAGTGTGCCACACAGTCACTGCCCTTCGGGCTAAACAACACACCTGATACTTGTAATAGGTGACACAATGTCAGACACAGTGACGTCCCACTCACCAGACCAAACAAGGGAACAGTCACTTTGAGCCGTCTCTCAGGTGCCATGATCCGCCACATAACACATGCACTCAGGTCACTCCAAAGCAAGTCCAGGACTGGCTCCATCATTGTCCATGCTGGTGCGTACAACCTCAGACGTTCCTCCCTGGACCACATGACATGATACATAGAGGAACTCTCTGATCATGTAGCCCAGGCCAGTATGACCCTGACCTTGTCTAGCATCTTACACTCACCAAGTATGATGTCTCAGTATACCAACAAACTGATCACGTTTAACAGCTGGCTAACATATTGGTGTTATTCAAAGGGGATACAGTGTATGTCAGCCTGGGGTGACATGCTCGACATGCCACGTAGCTTCCCTATGGACAGCTTGCACCTGTCACCCTTGGATTTTTGAATACTGGCTAAGGCACTTGCTACCACCATACTGCCTTATTTAAGCGGGGCTCAAAAGACAGACCCACCTCCATAGACATTACAGAGTACATGACACTGAGGGTAATGCTGCTCAACACCAGATGTATTACCCTCATATTGACCACACTCAGGAATCTCCTCAGTATGGAGAATAGCAATATCTGTGCACTAACAATGGTTCAGGCTCCCACATGCACACCACCACTACCAGGTTATAATTTCGTACCATGCTTTCTGACCACATAACTCGGAATGGCCAACACAAATAGGGGGAGTATCCATATACATCACAGATACACATACCTCCGGGGTGGTAGCACTGCACAAAGCATCACAGACCATACATACGCACCTAACATTGTGCAAATCTGCCTTTTGGTTTTGTTGCCTGCTACAGACCACACTCACAAACTCAGCAACCACACTCGTCTTTTCCGGGGAACACTGGACAATATGACGGTTTCCCCAAACACCATTATATTGGGTAACGTCAAATACACACACATTGACTGGGGATAGTACTCAGGCCCCAACACCCTCGCCCAACAGTTGCTACAATTTGTAAACTCATATGCTATGGCACAACCGGTCACCACATCCACAAGAGGGGACAACATATTGGACATGATCATCACCAACACGGGGACTCTATATACCCCTCATTGGTAAGGACAGAACATACTTTATCTCACTGGACATCCATATTCCGTCACCACACCCATCCTGGGTAATCTTGGTGAACTTCCCAAAAGCAAACGTCACACTTCTCTATACCACGATGGTATCCTTCAGAGACCCTGGGTCAGTGGTAAGTATGGCTCAGACTGCTGAATCCTTTACATACACATTCTATGGACACCTAGTGGACTGCATGGATTGTGCTATCCAAAATAACACCTGGACTCACTCCTCCAATGGCAGGGGACCTGTCTGGTGGACCCCAGCCATTAATACACTATACAACAAAAGGAGGAAGCTACTACATGATAGAGCACCATCCCAGACAGGGAAGGCATCTGTGATCTGTACTAGCAGACAGTTACAATCACTCGTGTATTTATGTTAGGCCCGCTTCTAATGGACAATTGCACCAGACACATCGGACACTCACAAGGCCTTCTTCAGTTAATTCAGGTACCTGGCTGGACACTCACTGATATGCTGTGTGTTACTGCATACTGACTGAACATACCCTGAACCCACAGACATTGCCAACATCCTGGCAAACAGGTTCAATGCAAATGTCTCCCCCCATCCCCCCTAAGGAGGTACTGTCCATCCCAACAGAGTGCAACCTCCCTGGCATCACGAATAAACAGGTGCCCTCCCCCACAGCAGACAACACAGCATCAATGGGACCAGACAGTGTCCCGGCCTGTGTCGTACACGGCCTTCATGACAGACGTAACCCTCACATTACGTCACTGTTCGATATCAGCGTTACTGCAGGATTTGTACCCACAGAATGGCGTACAGCGATAGTGGTCCCGCTCCACTGAATACTGCCATAACAGACCACAGACAATATCGGCCTATAAGGCTAACTAGCCTGTTCTGCAAAGCTATGGAGCGTATTGTAATGGGACTCGTGCACATAGACATGGGAAACCTACAGACACTGGGTCCTACACATTACAGCATTGTTGTGGGCAGATCTTGCCTGTTGGACCTGTTTGTATTCTTTAAACAGTTACCAGGTCCATCAGTGTTGGGACGGTTGTCCACACGGCCTGCCTGGACCTTGCATAACCCTTCAACACAATACCCCACACGGCCATTATGCATAGGCTCACTGGCATCAATATCGACACATATCTCACAAGATGGATTGCTACCTGGATAAGGGATAGCACCCACATGCTCAGTGTTGCAGGTGCCATGTCTGACTATACACCAGTTACACATGGCATCCCACAACGCTCAGTCCTGGGACCTCTCGTTCAGTATATATTTGTGTGATGTACAGGCTATCACAGGAGGGATATGGCTGCTCATGTTCGCAGATGACTGCAAACTGGGTGCCATAATCAACTCTCCAGCTGGCACATGCATACTCATACAGGGTCTCACAAAGATAGGATGACTGGTGCCTGAGCCATGGCCTACGGCTACATGCCATTAGTTGCATAGTCATCCCCTTTGAGAATGACAACATGCCCACACATTACCACATAGGTAGTAATCCATTACATACGGTAGTAGTAGTCACGGGTTTGGGGACACGACCTGTTCGTACTCTCGCCTTTGACAATCACATTGCCAAAGTGGTTAGACAGTACTTCTACAGAGCCCACCACATCCCACATGGTTTCACATGTTGATCACATGTGGTCATTGTGCCCCTATATTCATCACGACCATGCTTGGTTACTATGCCACATTTGGGATGTACCTTATCAGACACCTGCAGCAACTGTAATGGCCACAAATGTTACTCATCAAGCAGATGTAGGGACTCACACAGATGCCCTGCACAGTTCAGATACAGTAACTCCAGCTCTACTCAGTCACTTACCATCTACACGGATGTGTTGTGTGCCTGTAGTTTAAGGCAATATCTGACCTGACCCAGAATTAATGGACATGCTCCACCTCAGGATATCCAACTCCCTTGGAGCTACACACTCCAGGGACATACACCTCAGCACAGATGTTAACAGGACATGCTGGGGGGACAGATTATTATACGAAAGGCTCCACTCACTGTGGAGTGTAGTCCCAGTTTTGCATAAGCAGAGCCACCCACTGACCACCTACAGGTGACATGTTGACAAGTGGATGGGTGATCGTATGTGTACCCATGGGATATCTTCTGGGTCCCTGCTAGACAGAGGCACAATACACTAAACGTAAATGGGCTATCTTGTGTGACCTATTCACAGGCACAGTGTTCTGATTTGACTGGGTTGCAGCAGCCAAACACACTCTGGCTATGCTTGTACATGCCCTAGGGCAGATAGCCTAGTATCAAACCTCTGAACCTATGATAATGTTCATGATGCACAATGTTTATTGCTGATACTGTTTGCAGGTTTTTATCATCTTTGCTTTCCCACTATGAACCGCTTATGTATCTGCAGAACATATCTGATTATGACAGGGTTCCACTATATTATATATGTGTCTGTTGTCATACAAGTGTGTGCACAGGGCAGATTGCTGTATAGTGAGCGGTTCCTGGGTTAACACATGCAACTGCCTGATGTGTGGCCCACTGCTGTATTCCAACATGGCCTAAGTGTGTGAGCATGCCCAGTTCAGACAGTCAGTGTTCTATTGCCTGACATTTGTCTCATGTATTCAAGTGTGTGAGCATGCCCAGTGTGACCTTTCAGTATGTTGCTGTCTGAGGTCCACTACATTTGTTGATGTATGTCTACATGTCCAATATTAACATTTCTACTGTGTGTGTTGAACGTCAGGTTCTATTCTTAGTGCAGGACTCACCTTTGTGTCATAACTCGACAGGGATTATGCTGTGCCTGCAGGGTTTCCATGGAATACTTTGCATAGACTTATCAACATTTCTTCATACAGGTTAACCACTGCAATACTTTAATGGTTTAGTGGTTCAGTACTATGACTATAGTGCACAGTATCCTGGGTTTGAGGCCCATCACCGCTTATATTTTCATACTGAGCAGACCAGACTGCTTAAGGGCCAGTAGAGCAACTATGAGCATGTTGGCTTTTGGTCAGCTATGCCCTACTTAGACCCAGCTTGTCCAACATTGCTCAATATTAGCCATCATTGCTGGACGTTGGCCAATATTACTCAACATTGACCACATTTGTACCAGTTGGTGTGTGCGATTTTGTTTACATATACTACATGGTGGTAAATGCTGTTTAGTAGTGCTTTATATTGCTTAACACATGGCAATCATGCCTCAGGTGTTGATGCAGGGCTGCCTATGTCGGATGCACATACTACACTCCCTATACATGTTTGAAAGCAGGTAGTGCCAACGTAGGCATCCCTTTTACTATATGTGCGGGTCAGAAAGAGTTATTTCCAGAGTTCCTACTGAGCCAGTGCATTTGCTATGCGTTGCCTCTTTGCCAAGGCCAAAGCATACTGGGCACGCCTCCTTCTGCCTACTGGGGCAGGCTCAGGTTGTTCCTCCTCCGAGTCACGCTCTGCCTGTGATGGCCCTGGCAATGGTGGGGGGCTGTTTGGCCCGGGCCTATGCTGGTCCTGCTGCAGCTGTTTTCGCAGGATCATATAATGTAGCATAGCACATACCATGACAATTTGGGTACATGTAGTTGGTGAGTACTGCAAGGCTCCACCAGATGTGTCCAGGCACCGGAACTGTGACTTGGGCAGCCCAAACACACGCTCAATTACATTTCGTGTTTGTGCGTGTGCCTCATTATGGCGTTCCTGTTCAGGTGTGTGTGCGTTTCTGATGGGTGTCATCAGCCACGGCTCCAGTGCATAGCCAGCATCCCCCACTAGGTGTCTATGTTGGATGTCCCCATTGGCAAATGTCTGGTACAGCTGCATCAGATGCCAGATATAGGAATCATGGTAGCTTCCAGGGCAGCCGGCACACACATTCAGTATTATGCCCTGGGCATCACACACGACCTGGCAGCTGATGAAGGGGAAGCTCTTGCTGTTGAAGTAGACCCTACCCCGCTCACTGGCTGGTGCTTTGATGCGTATGTGCGTGCAGTCTACTGCACCCACTACCTCAGGGTACTCTACTATTTGCTGGAAGAGACGCATATTGCTGGCCAATACCTCACGGGAATTAGGGAAGTATACATGATCACCGACATGTGCTGACATGGCATCCAGGAACTGGTGCAGTACCCTGGATGCTGATGCCTGTGATATCCCCATCATATCACCAGTTGGACTCTGGAAGGTACCTGTTGCTAATATTCTTAGTCCAACACATACCTTAGTTTCCACTGGGATGGGTTCCCCTCTGTTGGTTTTGTGTGTGAGGCGTGGCCTGCACAGCTCAACAATTTGCTGCAAGAGGTCTCTGTCCACTCTATAGCGCTCCACTATCTCCAGCTCATGTAGCCCCTGGTAGGTCACCCTGGGCCTGTACACTCTTCTCAGTCTCCTCACTATGGGTTGTCCAGCAGCATTTGCATTATCACCACCCTCAGCATGTTGCATATGTCGCCTTATAACAGCAATGGCAGCCCCTAACATTTTTTGTCTCAGTACAGCTTTTTCAGTTTTCACTTCTATTAGCTTACTGCAGTGTTGCAGTGTCTCGAGTGAAACATAATGGACTGTTGTTTGCAGTGTTTTAAGTGCTGGGCTGGGCTGGGCTAGTGTTCTGCCTGGGTAATTGCCTGATTCTGATTGTTTTCACCTGCTAGCTCTGCTAGTACTCCCTGGTAACTTCCCTACTATTTGGTGTGCTTCCTTTTTCCTGATAGGGGAGCGCCGCGCATACACGTGCACAGCAGCTCACATGCGCGCACACATGCTTACATGGACTAAAACTTGCTTATTCTTGTTAAAACGCGCGCACACCGGCGCAAACGCGCTTACAACTGTTTACACAGCTTAACATATGCTTACTCAAGCTTCCACGCGCACACACACTCCAACACGCACGCACACTGTCTTACTCGGGTTTACTGGCGCGCGCATGCACACTCAGCAAGAAACGGTGTTATCGACGGCATACACCTTCCATTTCTTGACTTTACCTGGCCTACCTGTTGATACACCTCTTTCAATAATATGTAATTGTCAGCTGACATGACAATTTGCTCCAATGAGCTTCACTCCTTTCATACATACCCCCATCGTGATGTCACCTATCTTCTACTCTGTTACTCCCCTTATCCTACTCGTACACTCCACTGACTGTGCTCATTTCCTATGTAAACTTGCGATTCACTATCCTAACTCTCATTTGCATAGGATTGCCTACTAATGCTTGGTTACATCTCAGACTGAGCTTCCCCCCTTAGCAACCTCTACTCGGTGGCCATGTTGTCTTCAGCCTGCCATTCACTTGCATTGTAAATTCATTTTAGCTATAAAATCCACATTTGTGGATCTTAATTATTAATTTTCTGTTTTTTAGGGCACAGTGCGTTTGCGTGGCGCTGTGCTGCAGTTGAACCCCGGAGATTGGGATGAAAAAAAAAAAGTTATTTTATTTCTATTTTGCATCACTTCCCATTGCCAATGGCCGTATTTTTGGCCATTGGCATGCTTCCTCCTGTAAATGCATGCTTTTTTTGCAGCTGTCACGGCTCCGTTTTGCTATTTGCAGAACTGTACTCAGTTATCAACTGAGCACATTTCTGCAATTAACACTACTCCTACTCGGACAAGTTTGGGTTTCCTGGATTGCAAATTTACCTCTTTTGCATGGCTTTCGCCTGCAATTGAGGTAATTTGCATATCCAAGCCCTGTCCGTTTCGGACTAGTTTGTAGAGCTCAGTTGCACACCCCTACCGGCTGTTCCTGGATCGCTCAGCAGACATGTTGGCTGCATGGAGTCTTACTCTACTCAGACTCGTGCAAGCCTTCGTGAATCCGGCCCAGAACGTAAGCTAAAAGATAAGATTTACGAACACTTGTACAAAATTTTGAACAACAAAACAGGGAATGCACTAGCTAGACATGTAAGCACAAACCCTAACCACACTTTCAAATTCTGGGTAATAGAACAAGTTTACACTGACCCAAGGGGTAGACCCCTAACAGTAATTCTTGAACAGTCGGAATTACTGTGGCAAATCTGCTTGAATGCATATATTACTCTGGGATTGAATGACGTGCTCAATTCAATGCATGCTAAAATTGAAAAACTTGGAGATAAACTTTCTAAAATATACTCTAATATGTTTTAATATACGTGTTTTATAAAATGCTTTTCTAAATAATATTTTACATAGATTAAATAACTGGGACTTTTTACAATCTTTTTATACCTCTGTAACAGTGAAGAATGACTTTGGATGGTATGGGAGAACTGGGAGGGTTATTTAAAACTCTAACTTGTACTTGCTTATCTGAAGAAGTTCAAGTTAATATACTGGACGAAAAGCGCTTTATTTTATTCATTAAATACACTTATTCTATCTGCAGTCTACCGTTTTGTCTGAACCAGTTGCCAGTGTTTTATTCTACACAAGTGTACTACGTCTTTCCATATCAGTGTTGCAGTTTTCTTTACTAGAGAGCTCAAGAGGAAACTTGGGATGAGGAAGGTCCAGCAGAGCCCTCAAGAAACCCATGAAGGACAGCTCTGACAAAGCCAGCGCCTTCTCTGGAAACATCCAATTTGTTATGCTTAGTAAAGGTATGGAGAGAGGTCCAAGTAGCAGCCTCAAAGATGGAACTGGTATCCAATCCTTTGAAAAAAGCACCAGAGGAAGCCATAGTCCTAGCAGAATGAGCCTTTACAGAGGCAGAAAGGCTTTTCCCATGAAAAGGAGTAACAAAAACAAATTACTTTAGAGATCCAAGAAGAAAATTATTTTCTTAGAAACAGCCACACCCACAGATCTGGGATGAAAGGAAATAAAAAGCTGTTCAGACTTGTAAATGGCCTTTGTCTTATCTAAATAACATCTCGGCTGTCTAAGCAAATCCAAGGTGTGAAGAATTTTCTCACTAGCAGACTGTGGAGAAAGAAAAAAGGAGGACAAATTACTAGACTAATTAAGAGATAATTCATTAACCAACTTGGACATAAAAGAAGGATTACATTACTACAGACAGACACCCTGTTCCTATGAAAAACTTAAAAAGGAGCAACAGTCCTAAGAACCTAGAATTCAGACACTCTCTTAGCTGAAGTAAGGGCCAAAAGAACAGTCTTCCATGTGCAATGTTTCAAGGAAGCTGAAGCTGCAGGCTGAAAAGGAACCAGAATCATTTTGTCAAGAACAAAATTAAGATCCTAAGGTGGTGTAAAGAAATGAAAACCACCCTTAAGAAATTGCTTGACGTCAAAACTAGAAGTCAGAGGTAGAGTTAACAAACAAAAAATAGCTGAACGGTGAGATTTAATTGAAGAATATGCTAACCCACCATAGAACAATTCAGACAGATAAGAGAGAACCAAAATGATCTCTACAGAAAGTGTATCCTGGTTACAAGCAAAGCACCAAATAGATAATCTCTTCCACTTAGACATATAGGATTTCCTGGTAGTGGGTTTCCTTGTCTCTTGCAGAACCCTAAGCATCTTTTCAGAAAATATTTGCCTAAAATGAATCAAAACCTTATCACTCACAATGTCAGTTGAAGAGTGGACAAGTGAGGATGGATGGCAGACCCATTGTCCGGTGTGAATACGTCCACCCTCTGAGGTAACTTGTGGTGATTTCCCTTGGCTAGGTGCAAACGAGGGAACCAAAGCTGTCTAAGTCAAAAGGCAGTCACAGACAAGATTTTGGAGGAGTCCTGCTCTATCTTGTGCAGGATGCTTGAAATCAGAGGAAGAGGAAAGAAGGCAAAGAGAAATATCTCCTTCCAAGAAAAGGATAGGGCATCCACCTTCCAGGCCAGAGGATTTGGGACTCTGGTGCAAAAAAAGAGGAAGCTATCTGTTCAAAGGGGAGGCAAAAAGATTTATTTGAGGAATACCCCACTGAGGAGTACTCTAACTGGACAATGTCCAGAAACATTTCTGCGAAGCATCCATTAGCGAGCCTGTGTTTTGGACCTGCTCAGAGTCTGCCACTATATTTTGCTCTGAGGGAATGTATACAACCTGAAGAGTCACTTGATACTGGACAGCTAGTTCCTAAATGTGAAGAGTTAGCCTACTGAGAAGTTAGGACCGTGCCCCCCTTGCTTGTTGATGTACCACATCACTGTGGTGTTGTCTGTAAAGATTTTGACAGGCCCTGAAAGAAAAAGGGAATGAAAGGCTTGAAGGGCAAAAAGTAAGAGTTCGCATCTCGCTGATATGGATGTGGTTTGAGCTCTGATGAAGGGGTCAAAGACCCTAGACCTTGATAGGACCGAAGGAAGCTCCTCACCCCTATGTCTGAGGCATCCAAAAACGTTCCTGAGAGGGAACTGGGGGCTGAAAAGGAAGTTCTCTGTTAAGTGACAGCTGATTAATCTACCACTTAAGCTCAAGCTTGAGACATGGAAGAGGGAGGAAGATAGTGCTGCAGCCATACTGACTAAGAAACACTGAAGTTCTCATGTGAAGCCTGGCTAGAGGTATCATGGGAATGGTGGAAGCCACAAATCTTAGTGCCCTCAAATTCCCTGGCTGTAAGTGAAACCAGAGGAAGAAGGTACTGAAAAAGGGTGAAAAGAGAAGCAGGAGGCAAGAACGACAGCATAAGGATTGTATGGACCTTGCAACTGAGAAAAGTGATCCTGTGAAGGAACCAGGACTGATTTTTGGAACTTTATGGTAAACCACAGGCTTTGCAAGAGACAGTATAGTGGAGGTGCTGAAGCAAAATCTCAGGGGAAGAAGCCTGAAATAGTAGATCACCCAGATAAGGAAAGATCTGCCCCCCCCCCCCCCACTGCAAAAAGCAATCACAGGAGAGAGGCATTTCGTGAAAACTCTTGGGGTAGTAGAAGGGCCAAAGGGCAAAGCAAAGAACTAAAAATGCAAGGAAGAAACAGAGAAATGCAAAAATTTCATGTAAAGGGGATAAATTGGGATGTGAAGATAAGCATCCTTGAGATCCAGAGAGACCAGGAAAGCCTGCAGAAGAAGAGGAAATATGGTCTAAAGGGATCTTCAAAAAGGTGTTGTGCTGAGATAGGTCCAGGATAGGCCTCCGGGTGCCTTCCTTCCTGGGAACTAGAAACATTCTGGAATAAACCCCCTTCCCCTCTTGGGAAGGGGGCACAGCTTGAATGGTAACTTGTGCCAGAACAGACTAAATTAGTTTTAGGAAGAAAGAAAGCTGTTCTTGAGGAGGTTGAGGGATGCCCAGAAAAGGAGGAAGGGATTTCCACATCATGCAGTACGGACAATGGGCAGAATCCAAGAGTCACTGATCCTTAACCAACTGGGAAGGAGCAAGGAAAGACGAAGAGAAAAGGGAACCTGTCTCAGGAAAGGGGGAAACAGTCAGATAGAACAAGAAGTTATGTACTCACCATAACGTTCGATGTATGTAGTCCATCTTGCCTCACATTCTTACCAGTGGGTTCGGAGCCAAACATCGGCTCCAACTCGGCTGATTTTACTAGCTCAAAATCTCTCATTGGCTGGGCTAAGAGGGTATCCAATGGTGCACTGCTCCATATCCCCAGATCTAGTTTGCTGCAAAAAAACATTTGTACTCCATACACACCTCACATCCATATAAACAATAACTAATCGAAGGGACTCTGCAGGTGACAACCTAACCTCCAAATCCTCCAGGCAGGGGGAAGGTGGGAGGGTAAGTAAGAATGGGAGGAGAGATGGACTACATACATTGAACATTATGGTGAGTACATAGCTTCTTGATGTTATGTAGTCCTAACTCGCCTACATTCTTACCCGTGGGATACCGTCCCTAGCACCTACATCCTGGGTGGCTCATAGGAAAATACTCCTGAGAACTGTGGAGCCAAAGGAAGACCTGCCCCTGGAGACCACGTCCAATTTGTAATGAGAAACAAAGGTGTGGGGAGAAGCCCAAGTAGCTGCAGCACATATATCATCCATTGACAATCTAGCTTGATAGGCTGTGGAGGTAGAAACAGCCCAAGTAGAATGTGCCTTGACTGGGAATGGCAAATTTTTACCTCCTGCCTGATAGATGAAAGAGATGCAACTGGCTATCCATCTAGACAGCGTGACCTTGGATACCGGAGAACCCAATCGGTTTTCCGAAAAGGAGACAGAGTTTTTCAGATTTCTGGATATCTTTTGTCCGGTGTAGATAGAAGCGTAACTGCCTATGTACATCCAATTGGTGAAACCTAAATTCTGCCTTGTTAGAAAAGTGGGGGAAGAACACAGGCAGCTCAATGGACTGATTCATGTTAGACACGGAAGCCACTTTAGGAAGGAACGAGGGGTTTGGTCTAAGAGAGACCCTATCTTTATGAAAGATCAAATATGGGGGTTTGATGGAGAAGGCTTGTATTTCCGAGACCCGCCTTGCTGAGGTGACTGCTGTTAGGAATGCTGTTTTCCATGTTAAGAATTTTAATTCACAGGTAGCTGCAGGCTCAAATGGTGGTAGAGTAAGGGCATGAAGAACAAAGTTGAGATCCCAGGGCATGACAGGTTCGGCCACCGGGGGACGAAGCAACAGGGTACCTTTAAGGAATGCTTTGCATAGTCTGTGTGCCATGAGACTAGGATCGTTCGCTACGTGGAAATTTGATATCGCCGCCAGCTGGACTTTGATGGTGGCTGAAGCGGACCCCTGATAGAACAGCATAGACAAGAACTCCAGAACTTAATCTATTGGAGCTGCGCAAGGATCAATGCCTCTAGTATTTGCCCAGCTAGAGAACCTTTTTCATTTGCTAGAATAAATCTTTCTAGTGGATGACTTATGAGAGGACGATAATATATGGACCACTTCTGGTGGAAAATTATGACGTCTGACTAGCGATGGAAATGGAGTAGCCAGGCTGTCAACTGTAGTGTCCTCAGAGAGGAACTGTCCCAACATGTGTGTCAGTAAATCTGGTAGAGGGTCCAGAATCCAAGGAGTGTCCACAATGTATGGTTGAAGAAAGGGGAACCAGACTTGACGAGGCCAATGTGGGGCAATCAGAATCATTCCGCTTCCCAAGGATTGCGCTTTCTGAATCACCCTTGAGAGGAGGGGAAATGGAGGGAAAGCATAAAGCAGATCGGAGGGCCAATCATGAACCAGAGCATCCCTGGGTGATTCCCCTTGTGGGGGGGGGGGGATCAGTGTGAAGTAGCTGCTGAATTTCACATTTAGAGGGCTGGCAAAAAGGTCGCAGCAAGGCTGACCCCATCTGCTGAAGATTCGCTCTGCAACCAGGTGATTCAGGGACCACTCGTAAGGCATAAGTATCACTCTGCTTAACCTGTCCGCTATTATGTTGGACTTCCCCGGAATGTGCATCGCCACCAGAAACAGTTGGGAAGTTATTGCCCAATGCCACACTCGCATAGCCTCTCTGCATACAGAGTAAGACCAGGATCCCCCTTGCTTGCTGAGATACCACAGTACTGACATGTTGTCTGAGTGTATCGCAATAGTCCCTAGAGGAAGAACTTTCTGAAGTGCCTGCAACGCAAGAAGCACTACTCATCTCCAGGACGTTTATGTGCAAATGTATCTCATGTTTTTGCCATGTGCCTTGGACTGTCCTGCCGAGATAATGCCCCCTCCTCACCCCATTTGGGAGGCGTCCATGGTCACTGTGGGGAGGCGTCCATGGTCACTGTGGCAACAGGGATGGGTGGAACGAAGGGCTTTACCCTGTTCAAATTGTTGGTGCACAGCCACCAACGGAGGTCCTGCTTGCACCTGTCTGAGTAAGATGGGATGAGATAATGGGAGTCTTTGGAGAGACCATTGGACAAAGAGGAGCCATTGAAGAACTCTCGTATGTAATCTCGCTAGAGGGACCAACATGATAGTTGCTGCCATGGTCCCTACGAGTTGTAGAACCAGTCTTGCCTTCACTTGTCTCAGGGGCATCAGCATGTTTATCTGTTGTTGTAATACTGTGATCCTTTCTTGTGGTAAGAATGCTCGCATCCGAATGGTGTCCAACTCTGCTCCTATAAAGGTGACAAGCTGTGAGGGCAATAAGGCAGATTTTTCCCAGTTTATTATGTCCAACTGGTGACAGACTGATGGTAGCATCCCTGGTCTGAACTAGTTGATGCCTGGTGGGGGTGGTAAGGAGCCAGTCGTCCAGGTACGGAAACACCTGGAATTCCTGATGTCTCAAGTGAGCCGTCACCACTGCCATATATTTGGTGAACACCCTGGGGGCTGTGGTGAGACCAAAGGGCAGGGCTCGAAACTGGAAGTGACTGGCTCCCAGCCGGAAGCGTAGGTGACTCCTGGATGCTCTGTCCATTTTGACATGGTAGTAAGCATCCTTGAGATCGAAGCAGCACATCCATACTTCCTCTCCCAACAATGGGAGAATAGATTGTAGTGTGATCATATGGAACTTGGACTTGTGTAGGTAATTGTTTAGTTGACTGAGATCTAGTATGGGTCTCAAGCCCCCTGTTCTTTTCGGCACCAAAAAGAATCTTGAGTAAGTCCCTAATCCGATTTGGTCTGAGGTGACTCGTTGGATGGCTCCTTTTTCTAGCAGCTGACAGACCTCGGAGGCTGCTTAATCCCTTTGACTGGGTGGAACGTCTGGGATTTTTCTGAGTGGCCGGGGTACTGAAGAGAATGGGATGAGGTAACCTCCAGAAATTATCCGTAATACCCATCGGTCCTGGGTAATGCTCTCCCAGGCTTCCGGATATAAGGAAATTCGACCCCCCGACTGGCTCCAGATAAGCGCAGTCGGGCACACCCTCAGGAATGAGAGTATGGAGAGCCACGGAAGGAGTCATGGCCTCCCAAATTGCGGGGGCCCCCTCTGCTTCTGGGGCAACATCTCCCTGAGTAACCCCCCCCCCCTGCCTCTGGAGGGGTTCACCAGCGCAGGAAAAACACTGTGATTTCTTGAACCCCCCCCCGCTGAGCCTTGGGATAAGGCCTAGAAGGAAGGAAAAAACGGACCCCTACGGCAGACAGGGTCTTTCCCTCTTGCTCGCACCTGGTGAGGGTGTCTTTCACTTTGGGACCAAACAAAGAGGAACCGTCAAATGGGGCGTCAGTGAAGGAAGACTTCAAGGCCTCCGCAAAGTGACACAGGCACAGCCAGGCTTGCCTTCTAAGGGCGACCACTGAGCTTGCTGCCCTACTCGCTCCCTCGGCTGCATACGAAATGAGCCGCACGGACGAGTTAGCTATGGAGTTGATGGTAGAAACTCGTGCGTTAACTGTCTGAGCCACCGTCTCAGGTAGGTTACCCACAAGAGTATCTCCCAACTCTTTGAGGAGATCTCTCTGCAGCAGAGTGAAGTGAGACAAATAATTCAGCGACCGTAACGTGAAGGTTGCTGAAGATATGGTATGCTTCCTGTACCGGTCCATGGTCCTAGACTCCTTGTTAGGAAGATGGACTGATAAAGAAGACTCTGCAACTTCCTTCTGGGTGGCTGCCGCCACCACCATGGCATCATCAGGGACTCCTTTTGACAGAAACTCTTTGCCCTGGGGTGCGGACAGGAATTTGTTGGGACACCTGGGCACGGGCTCCACAGAATCAGGGTTTTCCCACACTCTTCGACAAATGAGGTCAAGAAGTTCGAAGGGTGGAGACACCCAGGAGGCAGAGGGTTGAGTGCCAAAAGTCTTAAGGAATACTGACTCCTCCTCGGAAAGAGCTTTGAAAGGCCAGTCTCCTCTTTGTTTCAGTATCTCCAGGATGTCGCAGAAGGAAACATCATCAGAGGAAGACTTGGGGGACCCTTCAGATTCCTCGAGGTCAGTATCGGAGGTGAGACTCATCCTGGGAGTCTATGTGCTTCCTTTTGCACAACTTATTTCTAGGAGGTTCCTCAGGCACGGACTCTGGGAGACCCTCAGAAAGTTGGGGACCGCTCATGGGGGTATCCTTAGGGCCTGGCGCTCTACTGTCCATGGATAGGTGGGTGTCAGAAGCTCTCGCCGGGGTGGTGGGGGAATGGAATGACCGACCCGGGTGATGTAGCTGACGATCTGGCCAGCACGCTCCGCATGGCCTGGAAGGCAGCCCCCCCCCCCAGAGTCCGAGGACCTCTGCTCCGAGGCCACGACCAGGACTGGGGTCCCACAAGCCGATGCACCGACAGATGTCCTAAAGTATCCCCCTCGGGCCCGACTGAAGAGACCCAAGTCTCGAACCCTGTGGATGGAACCGACATGGTCGGAGCAGAGGTCGGCACCGATAGACCCAGAAGGGGTATCGGAGCCGGCGCAGGAACATCACTCGGAGCGGAGCATACTGGCTCCGATGACAAGGATGTGCTCGGAGGAGGAATCATCGAAACGGTCATAGGAACTGGCTCCAGAGCCGAGAGGGTCAGAGCAGAGAACAATTTGGCCAACACCGGGGACTGCAGGAGCTTCTGCACCACCCTATCAACATCCAAATCAGAAAGCCTGGAGGATTTGGAGGAGAGCGATGGAGATTGGGATCTCTTGTCAGTTGAACCATGCCTCACATTGGGCGACCGGCTCCGAATGGGTTCAAGAATAATAGGAGCCGACGCCGATTCAGTTAACACTGATACCTCCTGCGGCCCCAAGGACAGTGGAGCCGAGGAGGTAGAGTCCAAAACAGTAATCTTTTCCGGAGGCTCCGAAGTGGCAGATGGAGCCAGAGACCTTTTTTTAGCCTTAGAAGCTTTAGATTTTGACTGGGGGACTAGAAGCCAAGTCTATAACTTCCTCGAATTATGGTTTTAGAAGTCCCATTAATATCAATTTATTTTTCCTTTCCTGGAGCACCCTAGGACTGAACGAGTGGCAAAAGCTACATGACTCCGGTAAATGGATGGCTCCAAGGCAGTAAACACACACAGAATGTCCATCCGTGATGGACATCTTATATCCACATTTGGAACATTTTTTAAAGCCAGACGGTTTATGCTCCTTCTGATCCTTAGACATTTTAGAATCAATGCTAGCAAAACACCTAGACACAACTTACAAAAAGGGCAGGAATAACACAATTTAGAAACACCAGAAAAACAGTACTAAACACACTAAGAACCTCCAACTGAAACGGTTCTTCTAGGGAACACACAGAACAACCAATCACACAAAAAGTTTATCTAATAACAGAGGGGAGGACTAGGTCCTCTAACTAAAATGGGCCTAGCCCGCTGGAACAGTTAGGGATACCAAAAACAAAACTATCACACTCAAACACAGCGACAGCAACAAGAAATAGCTTTTAAAATAGCTTTTGGGTATGAACTAAAAATTCTAAGAGAAATAGCAAAAAGAAGGTACTTGGGTACTGGGGATATGGAGCAGTGCAGCATGGGATACCCTCTTAGCCCAGCCAATGAGAGACTTTGAGCTAGCAAAATCGGCCAAGTCAGAGCCGATGTTCGGCTCCGAACCCACAGGTAAGAATGTAGGTGAGATAGGACTACATAACATCCTGCGATTCAGGTTGTAGCTTGCTATAGGTTCTCAACCATGTCCCAAGACTCACACTCCACATTCCTAAGCACCCTGGAAACTATTAGGGTCCAAACCAACACTCTCATACTAGGTGACTTCAACTATCCCTCCATCAACTGGGAAAACTAATTGTGCACTAATACACTGGACCAACGTTTCCTGGAATTCAACAACTTCAGTGATCTTGACCAACTCATTCTTACCCCCACTAGAGGAAGCAACATCCTTGACCTGGTTATTACTAACATGGGCAACCATTGATCTACACCAATAGTCAATTTATCCCTGGTTAGATTGGACCACAAACTAATCACCATGAAAATCCACATCTCACCCACACACCCTGCAAAGATAACCACCACAAAAAAGTACAGTTGTGTACCTACCATAAATGTAGATGTTCGAGTGTATTCACTGTTGCAGTCATTATACTTGGGTTATCCTGCTGGCAGGCTACCCGCAGTCGGCCTGAATTCCAAAGTCCTGGTCCGGCATTGGTTGCTGTCGCCTCTTCCCTGACGTCAGAGCGCCAGGGGTATAAAAGATGCAGCCGACGCAATTTTCTTCAGTTTTTCTTGCCCCAGATGTCAGGTGCCCCCAAAAGGATAGGCTAAAAAACATTGCTTATAAAAGCATGCACTAAAATAAACAATACCTTCATCTACATGCAAATTCACCACATAGGTTGTATAGGATAGAGAAGTACAGATAAGTCCCAGCAAGGTAGGGGGTATGGTGGGTGGGTAACCTGGACTGCAACAGTAAATACACTCGAACATCTACATTTATGGTAGGTACACAACTGTACTATGTTCATCGTGTTTCACTGCTGCAGTCATTACACTTGGGTTGAATCCCAAAGCTGAGGTAGGGCGGCTGGGTCTAAATAAAATTAGAGTGGCTATAAGGCCCTGCAGAACTGCAGTGGCAAAGCCTGCTCTGGATTTAGAGTAAAGAGGTAAGTGGTAGTGCTTATTAAAAGTGTGCACTGAAGTCCAAGTTGTAGCCTCCAAAATATCCTTGGTTGATACTTCTCTGAGGAAGGCTGCTGAGGTGGCTGCTGCCCTGGTAGAATGTGGTCTAATGCCCTTAGGCACTGATTTGCCATGTTGTGAATAGCAGAAACAAAAGCAGTGTCCTATCCATATTGAAATAGTCTGCTTCGAGATAGCCTTTCCTTGTGATCCTGCAGCATATGCCCACTAAAAGTTGCTCAGTCTTTCTGAAAGCTTTAGTTTTGTCCAAGTAGAAGCATAGCTGTCTGTGCATGTCCAAAAAATGAAGAAGTCTCTCCCCTTTATTCTGTGGGTTTGGATAAAAAGTAGGCAAATGAATGGTTTGGTTAAGAGCCACACTGGACACCACCTTAGGCATAAATGTTGGGTTTGTCCTTAGAGAAACCCTGTCCGGATGGAAGATAATAAAAGGTTCCACAGCCATTAATGCTTGTAGCTCTGAGACTCTTCTTGCTGAAGTTATTGCTAGGAGCAGAGCTGTTTTCCATGATAAGAATTTTATCTCATCTGTATTGGCTTGCTCAAAAGGAGGCAGTGTGAGCTTTTCCAAGACAAAAGTGAGGTCCCATGCAGGTGTTGGTGCTCTCCTTGGGGGGGTCTTATGTTTTTGGCCCCCCCTGAGGAACTGCCTAAGCACTGGATGTGCAAAAATTGGTGGTTCTGTACTGTTGTTGCTGTGTCTTTCGGCTTTTCTCGGTTAGGGGTCGCCACAGCGAAACTCCGATCTGCTAATGATTGGCAGTAGATTTTTACGTACTGGCTTGCCGGGCCTAACGCACAACCTTCAACAAAGGAACGCCCATTCACGCATGTCGCCACACAGAAGACGCTCTGAGAATCGAACGGGCAACGTCCATCTATGAGGCGACTAATGAGCTGAAATGGCAGAGGCATGGATCTTAATTGATGAGAAGGATAGGCCTTTGTCCAGCATCTCAGTCAGATATTGTAAAATCTGAGGAATATTTGGTACAAGCGTGTCAATTCCTTGCGCCTGGTTCCAAGCACAGAATCTCTTCCATCTTCCAAGCACAGAATCTCTTCCATTTTTCTGCATAAGATTTCCTGGTGGTGGGCCTCCTGGCCTCCAAAATAACATCCATGACTGCTTTAGAGAGAGGTGTATTCTGAATGGTTACACTATCCGCTATGCAGCTAGATTTAGGGTTCTGAGATGGTTGCGCAGGATCCGATTGTTTTTTTGGGTCAGTAAATGAGGAATTTGAGGCAATGTCCAGGTAGGGCCTTGAGACAAGCTCCTTAGGATTGAGTACCAGTGTCGGCGAGGCCAATCCGGGGCAATCAGTATCATTTGTGGCTTCTCTTGTCTGACCTTTAGGAGTACCTTGGGGAGGAGAGGCAGTGGAGGAAAGGCATATACTCTAAGGTTGTTCCAGCTGAATGACAAAGCATCCACTTTCCATGCTTGTTTGTGATAAGTCCTTGTGCAGAATCTCTGAAGTTGGCAGTTGTGAGGGGGAGGCAAAAAGATCTATGTCTGGGCATCCCCATTTCCTTGTTATCATGCTGAAGATTTGTGGATCTAGTTTTCACTCGTGAGGGTCCATGAGGTTTCTGCTTAGTTTGTCTGCAAGTGCATTTGTTTCTCCTGGCAGGAATTGTGCTTGCAGGTATACTTGGTAAGTCAATGCTGTGTTCCACAAAATCATGGCTTGTCTGCAGAGGGGGTAGGAATGTGTGCCCCCCTGCTTGTTTATCACATGACTGTGGTGTTGTCCGTCTTTATCAGCAGTTGTCCTGGATGAAGTAGTTCCTTGAATGCTGTCAGGGCATTTTGTACAGCTAGCATCTCTTTTTGATTGATGTGAAGATGCCTTTGGCTTGGGGACCATGTGGCCTGAATACATTTTCCTGCCATGTGGGCCTCCCAGGCATAATCTGAAGCATCTGTTGTTAGTGTTTGCCTGGCTGTGGGTAAAGTGAATGG
Organism: Protopterus annectens; assembly: GCF_019279795.1. NCBI lineage: Eukaryota > Metazoa > Chordata > Ceratodontiformes > Protopteridae > Protopterus > Protopterus annectens. Next base: position 326,359,812 of record NC_056731.1, read on the forward strand.
CTATCCCTTGTTGTGATGACAGGCCTGTGCCCACCATCGAAACTCCTGTTGTAGGCAGGGAATGAGTGAAATTATTGATTCCAGGCTGTGGCAATGTTGAGTCCAAACACTTTTTAGATACCATTATAGTTTCCTCATATGCAGTCTTGCATATGGAATTAGCAGAATGCAGGAGGCCATGTAGCCCAGAGCCTGCAGAATTTTTCTTGCAGGTAACTGGGTCTTTGTTGCCATACTTTTGAAGTAAGAAGTCAGTTGCCTTTGTTTGTCTGGCGTGAGATAAGCCATCTGGGCAGTTGTATTTAAGCTTGCACCCAGGAATATTATCTCTTGAGAGGGTACTAGTTTTGATTTCTTTTCATTTACTGTGTACCCTAGGCAAATTAGTAATCTTTTTACAAACGCCAGATGCTTTAGTAGAATGTCTTTGGTCTCTGCTTGAATAAGGCAGTCATCCAAGTAGGGATATATTTGAATTCCTCTTTGTCTGCAAAATGCAATTACTGGTGCCAGGCATTTTGTGAAGACCCTGGGTGCAGTAGATAAGCCAAAGGGCAGTGCAGAGAATTGGTAGTGCATTGAGCCAGCTATGAATCTGAGGTATCTTCTGCAAGACTGTCTGATTGGGAAATGCAGGTATGCCTCTTTGAGGTCCAAAGTTACAAGCCAAGCCTTCTTGCCCAGCATGGGCAGAAGCTGCTGCAGAGTCAACATTTTGAATTTCGGAACATCCAGAAAAGTATTTAGAATAGACAGGTCCAGAATTGGTCTCCATGCTTTGTCCTTTCTTGGTACTAAGAAAAGTCTTAAGTAAAATCCTTGTCCCTGCTCTTGTTGAGGTACTGGATGAATAGCCCTCATGTCCATGAGAGATGAAACTTGTTTTTATGCCTCTGCCCATTGATTGTGTGGCAGGGTCTGGCATACCCTTTGCCTTTGGAAGGGTGTGAAAGTGGAACCTGTAGCCCTGAGAGACTATATTTAAGACCCATTTGTCCTGGGTGATCATGTGCCAATTTTGTGAAAAAAGTGCTAGCTTTCCCCTAAGGGTGCTGCCAAAAGATAAATGCTTGGCATTGGCAGAGGGAAGTCATTGGGACTGTTTCCTATATGGCTATGATTTGTCTTCGCTTTTGGAGGTAGAAGCACCCCATTGTTTGGGCCTGTATGAGCCCTGGGGCTGTTGTCTGCCTCTATGACATCTGTATCTGCCTCTTTGTGGCCTGTCTGACACGGGAAAGGACCAATTCTTAGAAGGTCAGTTCCTGTTAAATCTGGGTGGCTGTACCTGTAAGAAATCCTTTACTGTCTGCATAGATTTAGCTTTATCCTCCATTTTCTTCAACACCTCTTCTGCCTTAACACCAAATAAAGTATCATGCTGTAATGGAACATCCAATAATTTTGCTTTAACATGATCAGGCAGAGTCTGATCCTTTAACCAAGCATGCCTTCTAATGACAGAACCTGTTACAGCGGCCCTGCAAGGCCTTCAGTGAATCATAACCACATTGCAAAGTATGTTTTCCCACTTGTTCATCTGCATGCAATAAATCCTGCATTTCCTTGTTCTCAGAACATTCAGAATTTGTCAACATTTTCTGTTTTAGCAGAAACATTAAGTATTGCTGATATTTAAGCATATGAAACTGACAATTTAAAGCCCTTACAGGCAAGGTAGCAGAAGTGTAAACTTTTTTCTCCCATCTGTCCAGAGCTCTAGAATCTCTATCTGAGGGGACAGGGTTTTTTGCAGTAGCAGCCTTGACCCCTTTGGGACCCCGAGAAATAGTTTCTGGGTCAGCAGCAGGATTTTTATATATAGAAATTTATGCGAATCTGGTTCCCTGTAGTATCTGTCTGGCTTAACAGGTGCAGGAGGTAAAGAGTCGGGCGACAGGCCTGACTCGGAAAATACATCATCTACAATGTCTAGAACAGGTGGAACAGTAAGAGGTCTGTGCTGAGGTAGTAAAAGAAAGTCTCTGAGCCTTTTCTTAGAATATAAGTAATCTTGGCTCTCCCAGTGGAAATGCTCCCTCATGGTATGCAGGGTTTCCCCAAATGAGTAATCCTCAGGAGGAGAAGCTGAAGGAATAGATTCTTCAGCATCAGAATCCTCATAGGGAGGAATAGAGTATCCCTGTTCTGAAGAGGAGTCAGAGGAAATGGAAACCTGATCAGAGGAATCATATTCAGTGTCTTGCGTAGGCCTCTTATCAGAAGGGGGATGGGAACCCCTGATCAAAGTAATTAGGTCTTCGGCCATTTTGGACATCTGTTTCTTAGGCATAGAAGTCTGTCCTGGAGAATGCTGTACTTGTTTCCTTGTCTTTAAAACTGTTTTAGACTTTGTCTTGGAAGCTGAAGTTGGCTTGATATAAAGCTGTGTAGGTCTGAAAACACCCTCAGAAGCCGATGCCTGCTCAGCGGCTCTGGACCCATCTGAGGGATTAGTTTCCGAAGGCCCAATACCTTGAGTATCCCAGAGGCCTAGTTGTCTCCACGTGGGAGTCAGGTGTCAGGGGCTGCGAAAGCGCCTCCCTGAGAACCGGCGACTGGCCTAGAAGAGGCTTTGTCTGTTTTGGACCTTGGATGCCTGTCCTTTTCTTTTTCCTTGCGCTTTTTATGAACTCCGGTCATCGGCTGTTCCGACAGCATTATGTAGTTAAACCTTCGGCCAAAGTAATGAAAAGCAAAATCGTACCGACGCTTAATAGTGAGTTGGTTAAATCTAGCACAAAACCGACAACTAGCAACGTCGTGGTCAGAGCCTAGGCAAGGAATACAGTAAGAATGAAAATCCTTATGAGGTATTTGCTTCCCACAAGAAATACAATTGTTAACTTTTTCTGACATCAGTCTGGAGCAAGAAAAAAGTTTCCCCAACGGGGTACTTAACTTTATAGAAGACTTCGGATCTGAAATTCAGTTTCGAAAATCTCAGGAGTTGGCCGACCGGCACTTGCAAATTGCTTTTGCTTCGGGCACCGCGCAGCAAGAAAGACTGTAAAAAATGGCGTCGGCAGCATCTTTTATACCCCTGGCGCTCTGACGTGAGGGGAAGAGGCAACAGCAACAGACGCTGGACCACGACTTTGGAATTCAGGCCGACTGCAGGTAGCCTACCAGCAGGATAACCCAAGTGTAATGACTGCAACAGTGAAACACGATGAACATCTTCTCCAAAGCTGACTATGGGCTCCTAAAAACAGAGATGGCTAACTTCACAGCACCCATGTCAATGGAAAATAGATGCATGACTGATGAATCATACACCAATACACTGCACGAACATGTATATAAATGCATGGAACTAGGGATACCCAACAGAACCAAGATGCTCTCCTCCAAAAAAAGGAAGCCAATGTGGTTGTTCCCTGCAATTAATAAACTGTACAACAGGAAGGAAAAAACTGTTGCAGAAAAAGGTGAAGTTCCAAGACTGGAAAAACTCCCTTATTAGCCTCACAAAAAGTTGAGATCCCTCATCAAAACCTTTAAAGCCAGCTATGATGGCAGAATTGCGTCAGACACTAAAACCCACCACAAAGTCTTCTATAGTTTTATTAAGAATCTCCATGGCAATATCCAGGTTTGCTTTGAGTTACTGCGCAATGGTACCTCTTATACTGAGCCAACAGATATTGCCAACATACTGGCTGACAGATTCAGTGCCAACTTTACCCCTCTCTCCCCCTCTAAAGGGCCAATCACAATACTGGAGGAATGCTAGGCACCCAGCATTACTGCAGCACAGGTTAAAGCTGCTTTGTCCAAGGCCAAGAATACAGCTTCCATGGGACCCGACAAAATCCCTGGATATGATCTACATGAACTACAAAGTGAACTGGCACCACATATGTGTGCCCTGTTCAATCACAGCTTCACCTCAGGCTTTGTTCGTACAGAATGGCACACTGCTACAGTCATCCCTCTCCATAAAAGGGGAGCGACTACAGACCTTGGGAATTATCACCCCATTAGACTGAGTCTGATACGCAAGTCTATGGAGCGCATCATCATGAACCTAATTAACAATGATATGGGGAATCTTCAAACACTAGATCCCACGCAATTTGTTTTTTGTGAAAGGTAGATCATGCCTGCTCAACTTGGTTGACTTGTTTGAGTCAGTCCCAGAGCTGTGGATGAGGGCAAGGCAGTTCATATAGCCAACCTCAATCTGGCCAAGGTCTTTGATACCATTTCCCACTCAGGAATTATTGATAAACTCAAACTAGGCATCAACCCCTACATCACTAGGTGGGTTGCAAACTGGCTCTCAGATAAAACTCACAGTGTGAAAGTAGCAGAGTCCAAGTCAGACTGCCAACCAGTCATGAGTTGAGTCCCACAGGTAATGGTCTTGGGTCTTCTCCTGTTTGGCATCTACTTCTCAGAAGTCCAGGCCAACACAGAGAGACTCTGGCTGACTAAGTTCTCAGACGACTGCAAGCTGGAAGCCATTACTAACGCCCCAAGTGATGTAGACATCCTACAGAAAGGCCTCAGTGAGACCAACAACTGGTGTCAAAACCATGGCCTTAAGCTTAATGTCAAAAAATGAGTCATCCCCTTTGGGAAAAACCCAGTTCCCACTAATTACCACATCAATGGGAGCCCACTGAAGGCGTTATAAGAGATCTGGGGACACAGGTTGACAGCAACCTCTCCTTCCACCACCACATTGCCACTGTTGTCAGAAAGTCCTTCTATGTGGCACATCTCATTACTAAGAGTTTTGCATCCAGGAAGAAAAAGGTCATCATCTCTCTCTCTCTACTCTTCCCTCATTAGGCCAGTCGAGTATAATGCCCCATTTGGTATGTACCTTACTAGACATGCAACAGCTGGAAAGGCCACAAAAGTACCTCATGAAGAGGATCCTAGGCCTTAAACACATGCCCTATATGGACAGACTCAAACTCCAGCTATTCTCTGTCTCATACCATCTACTAAGAGGTGATCTCTGCTTGACTTACAAAGCCATGTCTGACCCAGCTCTGTTAGAAATTCAAATCCCTCTGCACCACAAGCTCCAGAGACGTCAACCTCATTACCACAATCAACAGAACATGTTGGAGGGACAGGTTCATAACCCAGAGACTGCCCATGCTCTGGAATAGACTTCCCATACATGTCAAGCAGAGCACCTCACTGGCCCTCTTCAAGAGAAATCTAGATGAGTGGATGGGAAATAGAAAGTTCACCCTGGGGATCACTGCAGTGGCTCTACTTGATAGAGGCACTAGGAACTTATGTCAGACACGATACCAGGGTACTTCTATGGGCTAGGCTTGCAAAGGCTCCAGGGCCATTAGCCTAGTACACACCTATGAACCGGTCTTGAAAAGGAGGTTTCTGAAAAGTGGGAGTCTAAGAAGACTTAGCAGAAGGAACTTGCTTAGAACCCCTCTTACCTTTGAGAAGGAGAGGCTGTCTGCAAATAAAAGCAAATTCAGATGGATAATTCCTCTGGAACGTAGGAACAGGATAAACAAATATATGCTTCAATACCTGCATGGCCTTACCCTTATCTTGCAGAGACTTAAAAAGCTCAGCAGTTGCAGAACCAAACTGGTTCTTATCAACAGGAGCATCCAGCAGTTTAGCTTTAATGTCATCAGGTAATGGCAAATCCAAGAGTAACATCTCAAAACAGAACCAAAAGCAGCAGCCCTAAAAGAGGCATCAGCTGCATCATAGCTACATTTAGTAGAGTGGCAGGCTACTTGAGAAGTAGAGTCCAGTAATGAGAAGGCCAAGTTCTTCTCTTCAGAATCAGGAAGGTGCGAGATAGTCTGGGAAGCCTGAGAAAAAAGGGGCAAAACATACCTGGTCTTATGGGTCTGGTAGATAACAGCCCAAAATGGCTGGAAGCAGTATACAACTTCTTATCCAGTCGTTCCACTACTGACCTTGTCTAAAATAAGTTTAGTAGAAGGCCAGTGTTAGAGGATTTTTCAGAAGAGACACACTAGAGAAGGGTTGGCACAGGGACATTTATAGAGAAATTTACACTCTTCAGGCACCTTATAAAATCTGTCAGGTTTTTCAGGGGCTGGAGGTTGAGAATCTGGAGCCACAGAAGCTGCTGAAAAAATACCCAAAAGGGCATTCAAGACAGGAGGAACAGCAGGACAATTTAGGGGACTCCATTTGGAGGAGCTCATAATAACTTTTCTGAATGTCAGAAACCCTAGAACAGTCCCATTTAAAAATTCCATCATATGAGAAATATTGTCCCCAAAGGAGAGTTCTTCAAAGGAAGAGTCAGGTCTAAGAGTTTTCCACTTCAGAGCCACAATTCACGAAAGAAGGAATTTGACAGGAATATAACAAAGATTCTTCCTCAGAATTAAAGTCCTCTGTAGAGAAATCCTGCTCTCTAGGCCTCTTGAGTGGGGTAGAAGAACAAGGGGGAGGCTTCAAGGTCATCAATGCATTACACAACCCCTGGGTAAAATCCTGCCAGTCATGCTGGGATCTTTAGAAGCAGGGGAATTTTTTTTCTTTTGAGTGATGTTTGTCCTAAACACCCTTGGGGGTTTAGACCCCTGCCTGCACTCAACTTATGTACTGGGAATCACCTCCCAAGTCAAGTATCTCTGAAATCCCCCTTGGACTCTCTGAAATGATCAGTCAAGGTTCCCCTTCAACATCCAGAATGGACGTCTGCAGAGCCTTCGAGGATGTGCGAAAAGTCTGATCCTTGCCAGCCTCCGATATGGTCGTGACAGAAGAATTAGACTTAACCAGGTGATCCTACTGGTGGTCACCAGCATCGAGAGAGGTGTCCAGAGGAGGTGGGACAACAGCCGGATCAGATCAGACTCTTTTGGCCTTTTTTGTGGCAGGTGGCTGGCCTTTGGGATGGGAAGATTCGGCCATGGCAACTTGTGTCAACAATGGTTCCCCAAGTAAATGGACAAGAAGGAGAGTGACAAAAGCTTGGCAGATGGAACACTTTGTATGGTTGTGAGAAGCATCCATGTGGTATCTGCCTCCCACACTGTCATTTTCCCTTTCTGAATGACATGTAAACTCACAAAACTCAAAAAGGAAGAAAATAAAAAGAAACCCTAACAGGGCAATTATCTGAAACCTGGGTTAGTAACCAGCACAGAAGAAAGATCACACAATCAGACTGACCATCAGTGATGGCGTCTGAACTGGCGGCAAAGAAGTTTTGAAGTATGTACATCCATGTACACATTTATGCCGTGTGCCTTGAGTGGAGAGCATGTGCGTGATATACAACATCTATGAAATCCTACAGCTTTGGTATACTGGACAGATGTTGGGCTACCCTTGGCAGAGAATCCTTTTACTAAGGAATACTGCAAGAGTGGTATGGAATGACATCTACATATTCCTCACCTAAACGAATTAAGGCTAACAGTCAAAGTATACAACACTGTGGAGGGTATAGGGTCATTATCAGGACAGCAAAATTAACTGCTTCAGACCTAACAAACTTTAAATCTACAAAATCTCAACTACGTTGTTGTCTAAGCACTGAAAGCAGTACATCAGTCAATAATCAATCATAGTAAAAATGTCACTGGATACAAAGTACCCCCCCCTCATACCTTGCCTGACCATGGCCCAGTTTTACTGATATGACTAATCAAAAAACTTTGATCAATGGTCGCTTTCAGAATCTAACTGGACTCTCTTGCTACAGACACTAACCCACTCATTACTTTGGCCACTTTCTACAAGATATTGAATACCTATTCAGGACAAGCTGTTGTCCTATTCAAATGTTGAAGAGTACCCTTGGTGGACCCTGTTTTTTTTGAAAAATCTCAACAAGACGAAGCTGATATAGACTGTATTTTATATATTTTGGAGAAAGAAAAAGTGAAAAATTAAAACAAGACTGGGTGCACAGGTCTCAGGAAAAAAAAGTGCCCACTTCTGATGTATGCACTGGTACCAGGGCTGTAAAGAAGATGGAAACTTTTCTACCAAAGGGTTAAGCTATGATCAAGAGGGCAAGCCACCCTGTTGTAGAAGATAGTAGTCCACTCAAGTCCCCAAAACTGACAGGCTAAGCAAGAGGAATAGAGACAAAGTGGAGTGTTGAAGATAAGAAAATAATGCGTCATTATGACTGCACAAGAAACCCAGAATTTCTAGACAAGGAGGATATGTAGCAAAAGAGAGGAAAAAAGAGAAAAGAAAAGCACACAGGAAAAACTGTTAAAAGCTACAGATAATTTAAGATCCTTTAATTAACAGATCAAGGGAAAATGCAGTTGAGCAAATCCTAATTATTACACTTCCTCAGTGACATACATGTTCTCTGCCTGTGCAAACCCACACTGGCAGCTTTTGAGAGCTCAGAATTCCCTCCTCTGACTCTGTGATAAGGTATCAGCTAAGCCCCTTCTATCAAGGAAAGCCTAATCCCTGTCACAGTCAGCTGTACCATGTAGGGAGAACCAAGAAAAAACAGATAAGAATAAGTAGTCTAAAGGCAACCAATTCACACCCACAACACACTAAAAAATAACCAAAGCCAAATAACAATAAAAGAAGACTGGATGTCATCAAACTATATATAACATAAGGGGCATGGTGAGTGGGTGCTGCCACTAAGACAGTGTGAAATTTAAACTACTGTTACAGATGAGATTCATGCAACTAAATTATGTTCATCACTCAAACTGCCTCAGTGGCATATGGGTAGATTCCCAAAGCTTACACTTCCTGGGAGGAGGATGGATAAGGATCCAGAAGCCCTGGAGAATGGTTCTCCCAAAACCTACTCTGGAACTTAAGAATTCGGTACGTAGTGCTTTGCAAATGCATGAAGAGAGGACCAGGTTGCTGCCTCTAGAAGGCTTCTAGGGTGCACTCCTTTCCAATATGCTACCAAAAAGGATAAAGCTCTAATGGAATGTGCCTTAACCTTGCCTGGAATAGATTTACCATTGTGGAAGTATCAAAAAGCAATGGCAGATACAACCAATAAGCAATCATTTGCTTAGAGATAGGTTGATCCTTCTTAGCCCCAGAAAAGGAAATGAACATCTCTCCAGCTTTCCTGAAGGGCTTAGTTCTGTCAAGGTAGTACATAAGCTGCCTGTGTATATCAAAAGTATGCAGAATCCCCTCGCCCATGTTTTTAGGTTCCAGAAAGAAAAAAAGTTATGTACTCACCATAACATTCCAGTTGTGTTGTTCATTTTCATTCTTCCTAAACAAATGAGTTCAGATCCGATCCTCGGACTTGACTCTGCCATTTTCTAAAGACTTTATCTTTTATCTGGTTTATCTGAAGAAGCATAGCTTGGCTATCTGTCTTGGCATTCATTTCTACACATTAAAAAACGCGTTTATCTTTGCTACAAGCGGAGGTATTTTTTATTATTGGTGACTCCATTTTCTAAAGACTCCAGGATGCGAATCTTGAGCTTCTCCCTTACCCATAATGCCCCTGACCAAAACAAACCCTCAAGATTGAGTTTGCTGCTATATCTATCTATATCTAGTTATATCTATATATCATATAGCCATATGTCTGTATCTATCTGTATCTAAATCTACCCATTTATATACATCTATCTATAAATAAAGAGAAAGATAATTAATCCTAAATATAAAACAATGCTATGACATGAAAGTCACAGTGGGAAGATTAGGAGCTCAAACAGGAACTATGGTTCCTAACAACACTTCTGTTAGGTCGCCCCCAAAGTCAAGGACATGGAGGAGGGAGGGAAGCTGAGGAAGAATGAAAATGGACAACACAAATGAACATTATGGTCAGTACATAACTTCTTTATCTGATGTTGTCATTTTCATTCGTTCATCAACTATTGGGACAGAGACCCCAGTTACAGTAACATTGGGTAGTCCTCATGGAAGGATGTTCTGTAGCACCGCGAAAACAAAGGCAGCTATATTTCTGAAAATGTATCATCAATAGAAGCTCTAGCCCAAGAGGGTGCCAATGTAGACACTGACCTGGTAGATTGCTCCTTCCGTTGTTTTGGTAAGAAAATGCCTTACAAGGAATAACCATAGCAAATTAATCTGTTATCCACTTAGCCAGTGTAGTTTTAGAAACTGGTCTTCCCAATCTTTTACTGGTGAGAGAGACAAATAACTGGTCAGTTTTCCTAAATTCCTTGGTCCTCTGAAGGTAAAAACAAAATTGCCTATGTACATCAAGAAGATGAAAGGTGTATTCACCTTTGTTTTCAAATTTCGGGAAGAAAACTGGCAAATTGATGACCTGGTTGATACTGGTTTCAGAGGCAACTTTTGGTAGGAAAGAAGGATTTGTGTGTAAAGTAAGCCTGTCTTTGTGAAATATCAAATATGGTGGTTTGGAAGACCATTCTTAGAGTTCAGATGCTAGTCTTGCAGAAGTTATAGTTACCAGAAAAACAGTTTTCCAAGAAACAAACTTGAGATCTACTTTAGCTGATGGTTCAAAGGGAGAAAGTACTCATCATCATCTTCTTTCGGCTGTTCCAGTTAGGGGTCGCCACAGCGGATCATCTGTTTCCATTTCTTCCTGTCCTCTGCATCTTGCTCCATCACACTAGCCACCAGCATGCCCTCTCTCACCACATCCATAAACCTTATCTTAGGCCTTCCTAAAACATGGTAGCTTCATCCTTAGCATCTTTTTCCCAATATACTCAGCATCCCTCCTCAGCACGTCCAAACTAACGTAATCTTGCCTCTCTGGCTTTGTCTCCAAACCTTCCAACCTGGGCTGACCCACTTATTCCTAATCATGTCCACCCTCGTCACACCCAGTGCAAATCTTAACATCTTTAACTCTGCCACATCCTGCTCTAACTCCTGCATTTTTGTCAGTGCCACTGTCTCCAACCCATATAACATAGCTGGTCTCACTACCCTCTTGCAGACCTTCCCTTTCACTTACTGGTACTAGTCTGTCACAAATCACTCCTGACACACTTCTACACCCACTCCAGCCTGCCTGTACTCTCTTCACCTCTCTTCCACACTCACCATTACTCTGAACTATTGATCCCAAGTATTTAAACTCATCCACCTTCGCCACCTCTACTCCTTGCATCCTCACCATTCCTCTATCCTCCCTCTCATTCACACACATATATTCTGTCTTAGTCCTGCTGACCTTCATTCCTCCTCTTCTCTCTAGAGCATATTTCCATCTCTCCAGGGTCTCCCTCCACCTGTTCCCTACTCTCACTACAGATCACAATGTCATCTGCAAACATCACAGTCCACAGGGACTCCTGTCTGATCTCGTCTGTCAACCTGTCCATCACCATTGCAAATAAGAAAGGGCTCAGAGCTGATCCTTGATATAATCCCACCTCCACCTTAAACGCATCCGTCACTCCCACCAGAGACCTCACCGCTGTCACACTACCCTCGTACATATCTTGTACCACTCCTACATACTTCTCTGGCACTCCCAACTTCCTCACACAATACCACAACTCCTCTCTAGGCACCCTGTCACATGCTTTCTCTAAGTCTACAAAAACACAATGCAACTTCTTCTCTGTACTTCTCCATCAACACTCTGAGCAAACCGCATCTGTAGTGCTTTTTCCCGGCATGAAACCATACTGCTGATCATCACATCCCTTCTTAACCTAGCTTCCACTACTCTTTCCCATAACTTCAAAGTACCACAGTGAGGTTCCAAGATGGAGTAGGATCCTTTACTGGAAGCCTAAGTAAGAAGGTACATAACTTGGACGATGCTAAAGGAGAAGCATCATCTCCGATGTGATAGTTCGATATAGCTGCTAATTGAATCTTGATAGTAGAAAAAACTTGCTCCATCCTGAAAAATCTAGGCAAGAAAATCTAGAACAGCTGGAAGTGGAGTGGTAAAGGGATGTAATTCTCTCTGATGAGCCCAGAGGGGAAACCTTTTCCATTTGCTTTTGTAAATTTTCCTCTTCAAAGGTTTATGAGAAGGGCTAGGATTTTTTGAACTGGGGGGAAAAGCATGGAACGTCTACCCATCATTGGAACTGGAGAAACCATGCAGTTAACTTGAGGCCTGCAATACCCAGGTGAACTTGCCCTGATGGGTGAGATAGGATCCAAGCAGAATGTACTAAATGAGATCAAAGGAAGGGGAACCACACTTGCTGAGGCCAGAAGGGAGCAATAAGGATTACTGTGCTCTTCAACTGAAGTGCTTTGTGAAGAAACTTGGGAATGAGAGGGAGGGAAGGATAATCATAAAGGAGACCCGAGGGCCAAACACGGACTACAGCATCTATCTTTAACTGCCCTTGAGGTGGGATAAGAGCAAAGAACCTGCTGCATTTGTTGTTGAGAGGAGATGCAAATAGATCGTGGCAAGGTTGATCCCATTTGTGGAAGATCAAGTTTGCCACTGATTGGTTGACAAACCACTCGTGAATCACGAAGATAGTCCTGATGAGTTTGTCCACTGGAATGTTGGATTTCCCCAGTACATGCATTGCTACAAGAAAGCAGTTGGATGAGATCACCTATTGCCATACTCTCATTGCTTCTCGACATAGGGGATAGGATTTGGTTTGTCCACGTTTGTTGATGCACCAGACTACTGACATGTTAGTTTGTACTGCAACAGTCCCTAGAGGGAGAAAGCTCTGTAAGGCCTGCAATGCTAGAAGCGCAGTTCTCATCTCTAGGACACTGATATGCAAATTGGTCTCTTGTGGGTACCACATGTCTTGTACAGTCTTGTCCCAAGTAATGCCCCCCACCCCAATTGGGAGGTGTCCATGGTCAATGTGGCTGTGGGGGGAGGAAGGATAAGTGGACGAACTTGATAGATCTCCTCACAGTAAATCCACCAAAGAAAAGACTTTCTGCAAACTTGAGACAATTTTATCGGGTGATTCAAAGAATAATGATGAAAGGACGATTGCACCGCAATGTCCATTAAAGAATACTCATGTGTAAGCAAACAGTTGGAATTAGAGCTGTCTTGAAAAGAGATACTGCCAACTCAGCAATTTGGAATGTTGTAAATAATTATGTCATTTGTGAATATCAACATGATTCATACAAGATACTTGTGTTACAAATGTATTAGAACTGTATGTCGGGTGTATATCAAACTGCTGGTACAGAAATGTGTGTTGAAAAGGTTTTTGCAAAGTGCTTAAAATGTAACCACAGCATGCCCTACTGGAAGAGAGCAGAAATGTACCTGCACTATTGTAACTTTTAGATGTATATATTTTAATGGTGGCAACTGGAATACTGAAGGTTAACTTCAGAAAAATAGCTGAAATTAAAACACTTTATGGCCACACAATAAAAATATGCTATCTTTCAGTTTCAGTGCAGCAGGAGACAATGTCTGTACTAGAGAAGTTTTCTGCATCGTCTTTAAATGTGGAGGAATGTAAACTGTTTTACGACTTCTATTTGCCAAGTATCTGAGGAAAAGCCCTTGTCTATGAATTTTCACAGGTGGATGCTAAATACTGCTAGCATTCAGCAAGGGGGGGGGGTTACCTGGGATAGAGTCAAATGACAAGAAACAATGTCATTCTGCAAGCTATCCCAGCATATTTGAGATATTAACTTAAGAACTCAGACTGAGCATTCTGTCATTGACCTGACAACATCAGCTAGAAGATCCACTCACCACACATCTGCCTTGCTCTGACTACGTTACAAGGGAACATTATAATTCTCTTAGATATAGTCAGGAATATAGCAACGCTTAGTGTAGATGGCTTTCTTTATTTGAGATGGTCTTGCAATGTTGTTTTAAATATTTCCTGTGATTTTGAACTCTGATATTGCTTGTTCTTTTATTATTAACCATATTTAAACATTTCACTGTGGATGACCTGTCTATAGATATTTAAATTCTGAGTACACTTGCATATTTATTTGGTGACACTGTGTAGGCCACTCCTAATAGCCTTGCTCTTGGTCAAACTACCACTTGTATTAACAGTAACATTACATAGTAAGATTGGACAGCCTTTGTTAAGGGTCTTAAAGTTGGATAAGAAGCTGGCTGGTGGCAGTAATAACTACCTTACAGTCTGGGCAAAAGGGGGCATAGCTAGTAAAACCTGTGCCAGCCTTTCCCAGGTGTGTATGTATAAATCAAACCTCAGAGCATGTGTGTCAGCTACTTGGGAAGGAACACGAAACACTGGTTAGACAGAGGGTGCTGGAGGTCTTGGCTTGGCCACTCAGCTGAGATCTCAACTCTACAGCTGTGCCAGTGGGGAGTCTTTTTGGGGATCTGGAGTAAAAAGGAGAAACCAGCCCCAGACTGACTATAGTTTGTTTGCTCTTAGGGGAAATTGCACTTGATGCAAAGAGAGCTGCATCTGGAAATACTGCTCGTCTAACTTGTCATCCTCGCAATGTACTGTACATCCCCACTGCTGCTAGTGGGTGAGGACTGAGGCTCTTTGATTACTGGTCTAGTGGTGGGGCGTCACAAGAGAGTTATAGCAGCAGCCAACGACCCTAGAGCTTTTATGATCAGTCTTGCAGGGGAGAAGGAATGGAAAGAATCTGATGCATCTTCAATATAAGAACTCTGTTTTGAGGCAGAACAGCTAGATAACTGACTGTGTTTAAGTGAGCTCCTATAAAATCTACAAACTGAACTGGTTGAAGAAGAGATTTGTGCATGTTGATGGTGATTTCCAGCGATCATGACAGTCGAAGCAAATAATTTCTGGCTTTTACTAGCAGATGCCTGGTTGATGTGGTTAAGGAGCCAGTTGTCTACATAGGAAAACACACTGAATCCAAGCAGTTTCATCTACTTCCACTGCAATGCATTTGAACACCGGGGGGCTGTGGGGAGACCAAAGGGCAGGGCCCTGAAATGGTAATGACTAGTTCCCAGCCAGAAGCGTAGATAACTTCAAGAGCACCTGTTCATTTTGATGTGATAGTATGCATCCTGAAGATAGATTGAGCATACACAACTGTCTTTCTGAAGGAGCAGAATGGACTGAATGGAGACCATCCAGAATATGGATTTTTTTTTTAACAAACCGATTCAAATAACTTAGATCCAAGACAGGTCTCTGGTACCATCTTTTTTTGGTGCTAGAAAGAACCCTGAGTAAATTCCGGATCTTGTTTGGTCTGGTGGGATCTCTTGGATGATTCTTTTGTCTAGCAACTTTGTTATCTCTTGAGCTGCTAGCTTTTTACTGGAATTTGTATAAAGAGAATGAAATATCCTCTGGATATGATCCTTTGCACCCAAAAGTTGTTTGCGATGGCTAGCCAGGCATTTTGGTGAAAGGATAAGCGTACCTCAAATGCTTCCAGAGAGGGACAGTTGGCCAACATTTCAGGAACACTGGAAGGATATGTCAGAGAAAGAATCTCAAGATTCTTGGTTTCGCTGACCCCCTCTGCCTCATGGGCGACACCGACCACTGCAGTTATTTCTCCCTCTGCCTCTGGGAGAAAATTCTCTGTGCGACTCTCGGAAAGGAAGTTGAGATTTCTTGAACCACATTTTCTTACTGCCGCATTGGTTCCTGGAAAAGGGTCTCTGAGGCAGAAAAGCAAATGGCAGACAAGGTCTTTCTGTCCTGTTCATTGTGGGAGAGAGTGTCTTATTGTTGGGCCAAACAAGGATGATCCGTCAAAGGCAGCACTGATGAATGATGCCTTAAAGGTTCTGCAAAATCACACATTCGCATCTAGGCAGGTGGTCTTATGTCTGAACCACTGACCCTTGAGATGCCTTCCATACTATGTGAGATCAACCTCATGGATGCATTTGTAATCAATTGTAGGATGGCCACTCACAAGGAAAAGGACTTCTGTTCCACTGCGGACATGGACCCTAGGGCAGAATTAGAGAGTTCTTTTATCAAGTCCCTATAATCTGGTGAAATTACCAGGTAGTTCAGCTACTGCAGGGCAAATGTCACTGATGCATACACTCGCTTCCATAACCTGTCCAAAGCTCTAGACTATCTGTTGGGGGAGATGGGGAGTGGAGCTTTGTTTGGCAATTTCCTTTTTTGGTGAATGATGCAACAACCATGGCATCTACAGGAATCCCTTTATTCCAGTACTGTCTATCAGCAGGGGTGCTTAAGATTTTGTCAGGGTGTTTTGGAACAGGTTCCACAGAATCCGTTTCCTTCCATGCTCTGCAGGAGACCAGATCTATAAGCTCATCTGCAGGAGGGGGTAATCCAAGATGTAGATAGGCCAGACCCATAGGCTTCCAAGAACACTGATTCGTCCTAGGAAGGGGGATTTGGGAAGACCAACCACCTTTTTGATGAAGGATTTCTAAGATGTCTCCAAATGAGACATCAGGTGGAGATCTAGTGGATCCTTCCTCCTCATCAAAATCAGTATCTTCTGTGAGGGATTCCTATGGAAAATCCAAGTGCCTCCGCTTGCACGTCCTCTTCTGAGGGATCTCCTCAGTGGGATGTTCCAGGGAGGTATCGGAAGAGACAGGGAGTTCCCTGGTAGGAGCTGCTTGGAAGGTCTTCAGGGCTGGCTGTCCGTGAGGTGTAGGATATGAGGACTCAGACACAGGATCCAGAGGAGGAGTATGGTACGGATCCGAAGAAGGAGAGAGTCGACACTACTCTGGGTTAAAAGAAAGCCCTCTCTATCACCTCAAAAGCAAGGGGGCCAGGAGAGGCCAAGGATGATCCCACTGGAGCAGAGGCTCCCAGAGCAGACAACCCCCCCAACACCCCACGCAGAGGGAGGAATCAGAGCAGAGATATTGAGCACCGAATCTCTGAAGAGCAGAGATATTGAGCACCGAAGCTCTGACAGGATGCGACAGTTCCAAACACTTCAAAGTCTAAGTCAACCCCTCTGATTAGATGTTGATGCTTCAGCTCAAATAGCCATCATGTTCCAATAGTGTCGGAGCAGAGTGAGTCACGAAAGTAGCTGGAGTTGAGGTTGAAATAATCTTTGGATCCAAGGACTCCAAAATGGCTGGTCAGACTGGAGAAGGAGCATTTATAGCTTGAAAAAAGGCTGGCAGCTCACAAATCAGATGGGAGAAGGAGCTGGAAAACCCCCCGCCTGGTTCTGTGGTCTAAGGAATTTCCTTATTGCCCTATCCAGCTCAACTTCGGAGAGACTACAGGAAGACATAACAGAACTAGATGTGGATGGTGGCCTTGATGACTTCTTACGCGTTTCCTGTAAAAAGGGGGATCTCAGTCCGAGACATTGGCTCTGGAGAGAACCTGGGAGCATGGGGCTGAGAAGATGGAGCAGTTGACAATGCTGGATCTGAAGGTTTCAGATCAGAGATTTTAGGAATCTTCTTGGGAGGTTCTACAGTACATGTAAGGCTGTAGTGCTCCCTGGGCTCCTTGGATTTCTGCTAGGGGCTTTGAGTCCCTGACAACATTCCTGCTAATGAAGCAAGACCACCACATTTTCAAAATTGGTTTATTCCTTCTGTCGCCAATTGCTCTAGCATTAAAGACCACACACATGCAACAAGAGGTGTCCAGATGTGCTGGGCCCAAACAAACTCCCTGTGGAGGAAGAACATTCTTTATTAAGAAGAATAAGTAGTAACTGACAACAATGATATTACAAGAAAATACCTAAGGGTATTGAAGGAGAAAGAGAAAGAATGGACTACCAACAATGGCAGTATAAAAATACCAAAAACTCAGTAGAGAATGGTAATTAAAAAGTAGAAGGAACTGTTAAAAGGCAAAAGGAAAATGCAAATTTTCACTCAACACCCCACAGGACCTCGAGGAATTGCAATCCTTACTGTCTTGAAGAGTGGCAAACAAGATCTTAGGGTTTGTTGCGGTCAGGGGCATTATGGGCAAGGGAGGAGTTCAAGATTTGGATCCTGGAATCTTTAGATAGAAAGTGGCAGAGTCGAATCAGAGAATCGGATCCAAACCCATTTGTTACGGAACAAATGGAAATGACATCAGATCTAGAAGATTGACAGTTTGATTCATGGTAAATTCAGAAAACTTTTAGCATGAAAGAGATTAGTGCACAGGGCAACCCTGTCCTTGTTGAAAATCAGATATGGCTGGCACCTAGCACGAGAGCTTGCAGCTCAGCAACTCACCTTGCAGATGTCAGAGCAATAAGCAAAACAGTCTTCCAAGTGAAACCTCAAATCATCCTGAAAGGGGAGTTCAAAGGGAGCTAAAGTAAATTTATCAAGAACTGAGAGCGCAGACTTATAAAATTGACTCTTATTTTGGTAAGCGCTTTGACTGGCAATAATCCGCCAGCTTCTTCAGATCATCAAACCTAGTTTAAAATACACTTTCAAACACACCTTTACTTTTATACATGATGTTAAATTAATTAAGCAATCAATCGATTAAGTATACAACAATCAATTATTTAAATTGCTATAACCAAATACTTAAACTGCTGAACCAAGACTTTTAATTATAATAGATTTTCATACCCCTTTAAACCTAGGCATTAGATTTTCCACTAGCCTAAGCCTCTTATTGTTATTAAAATACCAGCCACCACAAAGTGGACGTCCTATTAAAGGCTCTTAACGGAAAAAAAAAAAAAAATATATATATATATATATATATATATATATATATATATATACACACACACATATATACATAAATCTGCCTAAAAGCAGTATTAAAAATAAAATGTATATTTATGTATAACACTACTCAATCCATTCAAATTACACTATAATTTTGTTACTTTTATCTACTTAAAGCTTTTATTTTTAGAAGGCATTTTATAGACACGTATTCATTTAAACCAGGCATAATATATGCCATGGTACGAATCTGCCACTCCAGTTCTGCCTCCTCTAATCTAAGTTGCCATGGCTCCTCTAATATTTTGATCCACCTTTTGCAGAACAACAAAACTAAAGCTTTGTTGTTCTGCAAAAGGTGGATCAAAATATTAGAGGGCCATGGCAACTTAGATTAGAGGAAGCAGAACTGGAGTGGCAGATTTGTACCATGGCATATATTATGCCTGGTTTAAATGAATACGTGTCTATAAAATGCCTTCTAAAAAAAAAAAGCTTAAAGTAGATACAAAATTCACAATTATAGTGTAATTTGAATGGATTGAGTAGTTTTATACATAAATATAGATTTTATTTTTAATACTGCTTTAAGGTGGATGTATATATATATATATATATATATATATATATATATATATATATATATATATATATATTTAGTTATTAAGAGCCTTTATAGGACGTCCACTTTATGTGGTGGCTAGTATTTTAATAACAATAAGAGGCATAGGCTAGTGGAAAATCTAATGCCTAGGTTTAAAGGGGTACGAAAATCTATTATAATTAAAAGTCTTGGTTCAGCAGTTTAAGTATTTGGTTATAGCAATTTAAATAATTGATTGTTGTATACTTAATCGATTGATTGCTTAATTAATTTAACATCATGTATAAAAGTAAAGGTTGTGTGTTTGAAAGTGTATTTTAAACTAGGTTTGATGGTCTGAAGAAGCTGGCAGATTATTGTCAGTGAAAGCGCTTACCAAAATAAAAGAGTCAGTTTTATAAGTCCGCTCTCCTTGTTCTGTTTTGTACCAGTTTGTGATTTTCGTGAGTGTAGAAATTTTTCAAGAACAAAGTTGAGATTTCAATGAGGAAGAATTTGATTTCAAAGGGGTTATTAAGCGCAACCATGCTTTCATATACTGTTTGACCACAAAATGGGATGAAAGTGGGGGATCCATGGGCAGATAAGATGAGATGGTCACAAGATGCACCTTGTTAAATGCATAAGATAAGCGATCATGGAGTAACTCACAAATATTTAAAAAAACAGAGGGATACACAACAAACTGTCCTCTGATATTTAGTCACCACCTAGAAAACCTCTTCCACTTTTAAACAAGACTTTCTAGTTGCAGGTTTTCTTGCCTCCTTCAATACGTGCTGCATGCCCTCATAGAACAAGTGCCTAATCATGATAGAATCACCCAGGTTGTCATTAGCAATTGCTCTAAAGTGAGTACACCAGTGCTGCCCCCCCCGGCACTTAGGAAACTTGTGTTAATTGTCCTTGGCCAATTCCATTAAAAGGGAGGATTTGGGCACTTTTCGAAAGGTATTTAGATGCAACAAATCTAACATTGGTCTCCACTACAGCTCATTTTTTATGGACCAAAAAGATTCTGGTGTAAAACCTTTGCCCTTTTTGTGGTGCAGGAACTGATTCTATAAACCCTGCTTGCAACTTGTGAAGGAGTAAGAGACGGAACAGATATGTTTGGTCTGGCAGTTGCTGAGGGATAAGGAACAGGATGTCCACAGTCTTGGCAAAGTCATTCTTTAGTACTGGAATAATCTTTTTTTTTTAATGAACCCCTTTTATTTAGTTTTGAAGCATTATCCTCCTAGTTTCCCTTAGTACCATGACTCTGGTTAGATTGGGATTTTTGTTTGTTCTGCTCTTTGAGGTTGGAAACCTTGCTAGGGTAGAACCTGGGAATATGAATCCCATGCATCAATTCACCTTTATCAACCCATTGTTTAAGAATCTGGGTAGCAGCAGGACTACATACACATTCAGAACTTAAAGTCTCAGGTTTGTAACTAAGCATACCTTTTCAATACAACAGAAGCGGTTGCAATTCTAGAAATTGGGTCCACACTTTCCAAGACACTCCTTTCAGCATGTTTAGAAACCAGAGCCACAATAAATACTATCTCATTCATGTGCAAATTCTGTTCAGCAGGCAAGGATACAGCAAAATAATCTAAACTGAAAGCATACTGCAAATAACATTTCCACATGAAGCCCTGATGATTTAAAATTCTAAAGTCTAATACCTCAGAGTCAACCCCCCCCCCCCGAGATTCTAACCACTTGCCAATTCTATCAGGCAATGTAGGGATAAAAAAAATCCAAGACTGTCTGGTTAGAGTTGGCAGCTGGTGAAATTGCAATTGGGTCAGTTGACAAAGGAGCAAAGACAGCTGCAACATCAGAGTAAACCTTGTATTTCCTCATAGCCTTTTTAGGAACTGGTTCACTAGCCAAAGGGGATTTACATGCAGCTTTAAAGAAATCTTCTAAGGCCAGTAACAGAAGAAATGGCCAAAACATTTCGAATCTCGTCCTCAATAGCATCATAAACTCTGCCAGTCTCTGGCATGCCTCCATATTGCTCCCAGTCAAAATATATCTCTAAACGTAGCCAGCATAAACAGTTGCCTGGGTTTTTGAACTGGTTTATCTTCCAAAGATTCACACTGGAAGGATTTAGAGTGTTCATTACTGCCTGCATAAATGTACTCACTAAAATATGTAGTGCTAGACTGGTCTCTACAGAAGGTAGCCCCATAATCATTCTGAATAGGAGCATAGTTTCCGTGATTAACTAGCTGTAAAGCATTGCTAGCTATGGAAATCACACGAACTCTATACATGGTAATAACCTTATTTGTCTGGTGTGTGAAGAAGTTTCTTTTTACTATGAAATTTTTGAAATCACATTAAGGTCTACCCCAGCCACTGCTGACTCTAGCCGCATTCCTTGTCTTGAGTGCTCACCACTTAATGGCTTCTACCTGTAATAGCCCCTAAAAGACAGTCCTCCTGTGGGTAGAAACTCCTCTGCAATAAAGGATGACAGTGCTGCACCTGTCCTGAACCTGTGAAACAAGCCAAACAAGAGAAAACAAAAAAGGAGTCTACTCTACTGAGCATGTTCCCTATCATTTGCTGCTAAGTTGTAGCTCGATTCCATTAACCTGTTCCTATCAAATTAAGTGGTGGGCAAACGAGCGGAGTCCCTAAATTCAGCACGACCCCCCCCCCTTAGATCCCGATTCTCTAGATTAAGTCCCAATTAAGGAAATATAAAAAGCAGTAATTATTCTTCCCCTGAAATTGAGTTTTACACAAAAATTTGGCAATCGTACTTACAATTGCATGAAACATTGTCAATCATTGCCAACAATCTCCCCACTTACCTACCAACTAGCTTATCAGCAATCTCTACCCAAATCATTATCATCTCCTTTCAGCTTATCCTGGTTAAGGGTCGCCACAGTGGAACAACGGTCTGCAGAACGATTGGCAGTGGAGTTTTACGGTGCTGATTTGCCAGCCTTGCGCCTAACCTTCCACAGAAGGCACACACACGCACACACTCTACCCTAGGGCCAATTGAGTGTGTCCAATCCACCTACAGCAGGTCTCTGGCATGTGGGAGGAAACCGGAGCACCTGGGGGAAACCCATGCGACCACAGGGAGGACATGCAGGCTCCGTACAGAAGGCATCCCAGCCGAGAATCGAACCAGAGAACCTCTTGCTGTGAGGTGGCAATGCTGACCACTGCACCACCCCGGCCGCCCTTAGGACTCGCTACCAAATACAATAACTATTTTAATCACTATTCATATATATATACCTAAATATCACTAAACCATACACAAAAATAAGTACCACCACTAAAATGAACCACCATAATAAAAATAACCTAAACTTGGTGTTCATATTCTTCATCTCTACTGCTCTGCTCTCTCTCCTCTCCTGGCTAACAGCATTATCTACCAGCCTCAAGTCAATAATCTTCATATCAAACCTCCACCGTATCTCCCCCGATATCCCATTAAACCACACCATAGACCCAAAACTCATCCACTCCAGCCGTCTAGAGTAGACTACCAACCATATACACTCCTACCCTCTATAAGTAACTCACATACCTATTATAAATGCACTAAATTACAATACAAGTTTACAAAACTCCTTTTACACCTTGTAAAGGAGTTAAACTTCTACACAGACATGCACCCCAATCCTGGTGCCATCCTCTCACCAGATACAATAACCAACCCAACCCCTGTAAACTATAAACTACTACACAAAAAAGATAAATCTTCCCTACTCTTTCTCAATATGAATGTTAGAAGTATTGTGAATAAGGTACATGACCTGCATGTTTTACTCTCCCACTACACTCCTGACATTGTCTTATTAACCGAAACTTGATTAAAACCCAACATCTGCAATAATGAAATTGTTGCCCCAGGATACAATATAGTACGCAAGGATAGGTCAAACAAAAAAAGGTGGGGGGAGTTGCAATTTTGTTTAAAGAAAACCTAATACTAGACTATCTGAAAACAAAACAGCTTGACTTCAGAAACGCAGAAAAAGAAGTTACGTACTCACCATAACATTCCATGTTTGTTGTCCATGATCTCGCCTTTACTTTGCTGGTTGGGTCGCTGCATACTAAAGTTCGAGGGCTCTCACTGGCTCGAGGCTACACTATGTCCCATGATGCCTAGCGGCTGTTCCCCAGATTTCGTTTGAGAACACTAATCTATATTACTTTCTTCTGCTATGACTGTATTCTATACTGTAAATTTTGGGTTTTAACTGCATCTTTTGTCATGCCTGTATTCAACACTTATTTTTTTTTTTACTATGATAACCTGTAATTGACACTGTAAATAGATGTATTTGTCTTCTATATCCGTAGATAGAATTGTGTTAAATTCATTGTATTACCTAGGAGCTTTTCTCCCCGGGCCTCTACTGAAAATGGACATGTATCCAGTTAGACTAGCCCGGTAAACAAATGTAAAATAAATAAACACTAGACTATACCAACTCATCCCATAAAAACAAAATGGAATAGATGCGCTGCCCCTACTCTGAAACCGATGTGAAGAGAGTCAGGCACCTATAGCCAAATTCATAGTTCCTCTCGGAAGGGGGAAAGGAGGGTGGGTCGCAAGAATAAAGGTGAGATCATGGACAGCAAACATGGAACATTATTGTGAGTACATAACCTCTTTATGTTATGTTGTCCTATCTCGCCTTCATTCTTGCTGGTTGGGACAGCGTCCCCAGCACCTCATCTTGGGTGGCTCAGGAGAATAAACTCTTCAGAACTGTGGATCCAAAGGAAGCCCTGAGTAATAAAGATATGAGGGTTGACCCATGTGGCAGCTGCACAAATTGAGTCAAAAGGGAGTTTAGCTTGGAAGGCAGTAGAAGTAGCCATGGCTCTATTTGAATGACCTGTAACTTTGCCTGGCAGCTGTTTATGTAGGTTATAGACATAAGTTATGGTATCTGTGAGCCATTTTTATAAAGTGACCTTTGAAAATGCAACACCTTTCTGATTGTCTGAAAAAGACAGAGTTGGTCAGATTTTCGAAATTCTTTGATCCTATGTACGTAAAAACGTAGTTGTCTATGCACGTTCAACTGATTAAGCTTGTATTCTGCCTCTTTGCCACAATTGGGGAAAATACAGGTAACTCAATAGACTGGTTCAAACTGGCCTCAGAACAAACTTTTGATAGAAAGGAAGGACTTGTTCAGAGGGACACTCTCTGTCTTTAAGAAAGATTAAATAGGGAGGACGAATAGACAGCTTGCAATTCTGATACTCTTCTGGGGGATGTAATTGCTCTTAAAAAGATTGTCTTCCAAGACAAGAAGTACCTTGGGTATTACCTGAAATGGAGGAAAGGCATACAGAAGTCCCAGGGGCCAATCATGCACAAGTGCATCCCTTGATGACTTCCCCTGACGGGGGACTAGGGCAAAGTAGCTGCTGCATTTGGTGTTGATGGATGTGGCAAACAGGTCACAGCAAGGCTGGCCCACTTGCGAAAAAAAGTCTGTTTGCAATCTTTTGATTCAGAGTGAGGCATTAGGATCACTGTGCTCATCCTGTCTGCTATTATGTTGGATTTCCATGGGATATGCGTTGCAGTCAGAAAACGTTAAGAAATTGCCCATTGCCATACTTTTTGAGCCTCCTGACATAGGGTGTAGGATTTGGTTCCCCTTTGCTTGTTGATGTACCATGCCACTGACATATTGTCTGTCTGAATTGCAGTAGTACCTGTCAGTAGAGAGCTGTGGAATGCTTGCAATGCCAGAAGCACCACCCTCATCTCTAGTACATTTATGTGCAAGTGGTACTCGTGTTCCTGCCAAATCCCTTGGACCGTCTGTCGCAGATAATGCCCACCCCATCTGGGAAGCTTCCGTGGTCACTGTAGCTACGGGATGGGGAAGAACAAATGGTCTGCCTTTAGTTACCTGGGCGGAGTGAAGCCACCATTTTGGATCCTTCCTGTAGGTGTTTGTGATGAGAATTTTGTGGGACATAGGCAACTCCTGCAAGGACCACTTGGGAAAAAGAAGCCACTGTAATACTCTCATGTGTAGACGTGCCAATGGAACTAATGTGATTGCCACTGCCATTGAACCTAGGACTTAGAGGACAAATTTGGCTTGTACTTTTCTTCCTTTTTATTAGTATGGAAACTTGGTGGTGTAGCGTCTGTACTCTTTCATGAGGGAGTTTTGCCACCGTATTTCTTGTGTCTAAGTCTGCCTCTATAAAGGTAATATACTGAGATGGCAACAAGGCAGATTTTTCTAAGTTTACCGTAATTCCCAGCTGAAAGCAGAGATGAAGGGTGAAGTCTCTTGTTCTGGTTAGTAGATGCTCAGTGGTGGACGTCAGGAGCCAGTATGGAAACACCCAGAATCCTTGATGCCTCACATGAGCCGTTACTACTGCCATGCACTCGGTAAACATTCTGGCGGCTGTAGTAGGGCAGAGCTCTGAACTGGTAATGACTGGCTCCCAGCCGGAAGTGCAGATACCTTCTGGATCTCATGTCCATCTTTATATGGTAGTATACATCCTAAAGATCTATTGAGCACATCCAATTGTCTTGCCCCAAAAAGGGAGTATAGAGTGCAGTGTTACCATCCGGAACTTTGTCTTTTTGAGAGACTTGTTTAGTCTGCTGAGATCTAGAATTGGTCTCCAGTCCCCTGTCTTTTTTGGAACTAAAAAGAACCTCGAGTAAATTCCGGATCTGACTTGGTCTGCAGGGACTTCTTGGATGGCTCTTTTTTCTAGCAACCTTTGGTTCTCTAGGGTTGCTTGATCCCTTTGACTTGGTGGAATGTCTGGAATGGACTTTGATGGGAGAGATGAACAGGAGAAGGGAATTGTGTATCCTCTGGATATGATGGACTGTACCCAATGGTCTTGAGTTAAGTCTAGCCAGGCTTTCGGGTACAATGATAATCTCTCCCCAACTGCCTCCAGAGGTGGGCAGGTGGGCCCTCCTTTCAGGAGTGCTGGAAGGGTCAACCTGAGAATGTATCTCTGTCACCCTGGTTCTGTAGACCCCCTCTGCCACGTGGGGTGACGTCTTCTGTTATTTCCCCCCCTGCATCTGGGGGAAAAAATCAACAAGAGTTGGAGCGAGGCTCCATTGGATTTTCGGAACCACATCTTTCCGCTCTTCTGGCCCTTGGGATAGGGCCTCTTTGGGGCAGGAAAAATGTACTTCCACAGCAGAAAGAGTCTTGCCATCCTGCTCACTTCTGGTTAGGGTCTCTCTCACTTCTGGCCCGAACAGGGACGAGCAGTCATAAAGGGGAGTCAATAAAGGAAGACTTGAAGGGTTCAGCAAAATCACAAAGACGCATCCAGGAATGTCTCCTAAGAGCTATTCCTGTACCTGCTGCTCTACCCGCTCCATCAGTTGCATAGGAAATGAGGCGCATGGATGAGTTAGTAATAGAGGTTAAGGTCGCAAGCTGAGAGTTAATTTTATCAGACAACCCCTGAGCTGTAGCACCTTGTAGGGCATCTCCTAACTGCTTAAGGAGATCCCTCTGCAATTGAGTAAAATGGGATAGGAAGTTCAGCAACCTAAGGGTAAAGGGTGCTGAAGAAAACATATGCGTCCCGTATCGGTCCATCTTACAGATTCCTTATTCGGCAGGTGGACAGATACAGAGGTTTCAGCGAGTTCCTTCTTAGTGGCCGCCACCACCACCACCACCACCATAGCATCTACCGAGACTCCCTTTGTTAGAAACTGCTTGTCCTCGGGGTTGTGATAAATTTGTTTGCCCTCCTCGGAACTGGCTCCACAGACTCCAGAGAGCCCCGCGCCTTCTGACTGACCACACCCAGCAGCTGGTCAAAAGGCAGAGTCACCAAAGAGGTGGAGGGTCGAGAACCAAATGCCTCCAGGTATACCAACTCATCCTCAGAAGGGGAAAGGGCTTTTCAGCCACCTGTTTCAGGATTTCTAAGACGTCTGAAAATGAGACATCCTCAGAGGGTGACCGTGGGGACCCTTCCGATTCCTCTAAGTCAGGATCAGACGTGACAGACTCGGGGGAGACTATGTGTTTCCTCTTACACATCCTCTTCCGAGGGAGGATGTTCCAGAGAGGTTTCGGAAGAGATGGCTTTGCCCATTGGGGCATACTGGGGCATTGGTTCTCTAAGCATGGGTTGGACGAGTGATGTAGAAGTTGTCAGTGGGCCCTTGGGGGGGAAGAGTAGCTGCAGCCGAGGGTGGAGCAGTCTCGGTGGAAAGCACACTCCTCATCACCTCAAAGGCACCCCGATCTGGGGCCAAGAGAGACTCCCAGTCCAAGGAGCCAGGAGATCTCCCCCGAACCAAGGACGAGGGCTCTGAGGCAGATGCAGGCACTGAACTGACCTGCACTGAAGCTCCGAGTGGAAGAGTTGGATCTGATAAGGGTTCAGTCCTACCCCCCCCCCACCCGGAGCCGATAAGGAAGTTTCACCCCCCCAGACCCAGAAGAGAAAGAGGGTATAAAAGTGAGCGGCGCACACTGAGCACTGAAACATCCAGAGTGGACTTCGGAACTGAATGTTCCACCACAAGGACTTCCAGGCACTCTGGCTCCGAACTCAACTGAATCGGAGGAGGAACTGAGGATAAAGACACTATTGGAGTCAGCTCCATGACCTTCTAGACTGGGCTGGAAAGAATTTTTGCCAAGGCCGGTGTACAAAGCAACTTTCTCACCACTCGGTCCACATCATCATCTGAAAGGCTCAGACAGGAATGGGAGAACTTATGGCTACCAGCCACAGACTGAAGTAAGGGACGACTGCGGCACCGACCGAACTGGTTCCAATGACGGTGACTGGCTCCTCTTTTTACTTCTTGACAGCTCCGAAAACACAGGTGGAGCCGAAGTAGATTTTTGTTTGTCAGAACTGCTAGGTATCGGTTCCGAAGAGTTAGGCTGATCATATCTCTTCAACAACTCCGAGCCCAGAGCTGAAGTTGTTTTTGGAGTTTTATCTACAGTTTTTGAAGCCTGACTGCCTTCAACTGTATCAAAGTGTCCCTTCAATAAACCCCTGAGAATAAGTTTTGTTTTTCCTTTCCTGCAGGACCCTTGAACTGAACCCATGACAGATCGAACAGGAATTCTGCAACTGGATGGCACCCAGACAGTACACACAGCTGTTGTGACCGTCACTAAGAGACATTTTCTGTGTGCATGAGTCACACTTTTTAAACCCTGACTGCTTAACTTCCATAGACATTCTGACACAAAGGTACTAAATTCAAGAAGGAAACAGTAACTACTTTGGTAACAAACACCATTCACAATAAGCAAGGATAGTAAGGTCTCTCTCTCTCAAAATTAAAAAAAGGTTAGAGAAAAGTTAGAGGAGGGTCTCTAATTTAAACGATGCACTCCCTTAACTGAAGAGATGCCTCTAACTTAAACGGCGAAGACTGGATGTGGAAAAAAGGGAGAGGAAAATCATCTACCTAAAACAGATTCCTCTGGGCAGCGTCAAGTAGGCCTTAAGAAGGAAGAAGTTCAAATTAAGTCCATAACAAGGGATAGAAAGAAGACTTGCTAAAAGAAGAATTACGTCATGTAAAGAGAAAGAGCAGTTAGAAAATTTACTATAACCACAAAAATACCAAAAAATTAAAGTCACTTAGATTGAGCCAGTGGAGAGCTATCCCGAAGCGGCAAATGAAATCTGGGGAACAGGCGCAAGGCATCATGGGACATAGTGTAGCCTCGAGCCAGTGAGAGCTCTCGAACTTTAGTATGTGGCCGATTCGGAACCGATGCTCAGTTCCGAACCCAACGAGCAAGAATGAAGGCAAGATAGGACAACATAACATCTAATCTTCACAAAGCTAAAAATCAACACAAAAAAGTACATTAACGTCATTGGCAGTTATATCCCACTAGGAAACAATATCCACATAACAGAAAACCTACTTCACTGGGCCTCTAATTCACTCCCACAAGAAACAGTCCTGCTGGGTGATTTCAATATTGACTTGCTAGACTGTTCCTCTCAGAACCCAACTTCACACATTAACCTACATGGATTTACACAAATGATCACATCCTCTACAAGAACTGACAAAACTACCAACTGCCAGTCTATCCTTGACTGGATTTTGGTTAACAATCCCTTACTAACATCTCAGGCAGGCTGTCTTCCCAATGGTCTGAGTGACCACTTGCCAACCTTTCTTATGCATGCCTGCACCTTCTAAACTAACCACACTCATACACTACAATCACAAACAAAAAAATTCTTTGCCTAAATATTTCATCTCAGCCCTAAAAGGTTGTAACCGGGAGTCTCTCAAACAGCTGCCTCTGGAGGAAGCAGTCAACTCCTTTAATAACACTTTTCTAGATATTCTAAATAGCCATGTTCCCCCCAGAACCATTAGTTAGAGCCAACTATGCACCCTAGTTGAGCAAGGAACGCCGGTCCCTTCTCAAAATTAGGAACAAAGCCTGGGAACAATACCACAAACACAAAACCCAATCTACAAAACTAACATTTCTAGAAAAATGTAACAAAGTTAAAAAAACTCAAACAGGCTAAAATCAACTATTACCACAGTATTTAGGAAAAACACCATAATAGCCCACAAAAAAATCTGGGCTGCAGTTAATAACATACTATCTCCAGGCAAAACGTCCACACCCACTCCAATCTCTGCTACCAACTCTGAAAACATAGCAACCCAATTTAATACTTACTTCACAGAAACTATCCTAGCCCTAGCCAATACAAATAACATCTCCAATAACCATGCCCCAGTAACTCCCCAGGTCAGCAAACCCACTCAAAACAACCCAAGTCTATTTACACTACAACCAGTAATAGTAAATACCGTAAAAAAAAACTACTGCATAAACTAAACCCACGACCTTAGCTGCAGACAATCTACCAGCCAAATTTTTGAAAATAGCTGCAGAAGGAATACCTTACCCAGTAGCAATACTCGAACAGATCAATAAGTAAAAAATACGATAGTCCAAAAACTAAATGCAAGAATAACAGGCTGTAGAAGCTTGAAGTCCTAGGCAATAAAGACTCCCATATAATGCACACTTTTAATATAAACAAAAGAACACAAGAATAAGCACTTTCAGCCAGCTTAACTGGCTTTCGATTCCATCGAATCTGATGAAGGCCAGTCAAACAGGTAAATGTCGGAGTGCATAGTACCTGCCATCTGGAAAAAAACCCATATAATACATCTTCACAAAGGAGGCAACTCAACCAAACTTGGTAACTACCGCCCAACTGCTATCCTATCACCCCTTTCCAAAATCCTAGCGAGAGTGGTCCATACTCAACTCATGGTCTACCTCAACACCCACAATCTACTATCATATATTCATAGATTAGTACTAGGCTAACTGTCCTCGGGGACCATTTTAAGCCTAGCCAAGTACCCCATGTGAGAATCAAACCCTGCACCTTGTGTTTCCAAGGTAAGCACCTTAATCATTACGCCAACCATCAAGTCACACAACATGGATTTCGCCCCATCCTAGTACCACTACAACCCACATGTCCTTTACTAATACAGTCAACCACCATAGGAATCTAGGACAATTCATATCCGCCATATTTCTAGACTTGTCCAAAGCATTCAATATGGTAAACCACAACAAACTGATCGAAGTCCTCTCCTCCCTAAACATGACTGCTTCCAAAGTTACCTGGTTCCAAAAAGTACAGTGGTAGTCCGCTGTCCTCGGTCGGCCCGAATAACCAAAGTATTAGGCTGACGCGGTCATGGGCGCCAGATCTGACATCATCAGGCGCCAGGGTAAGCGCGCGACCGACTATCCATATCAGTCTTTTCCCTAAAAGAAAGGCCACAGCCAAAACAGAATACCTCCCAAAACATGCCCAACAACAACACAACCCAAATAACATAACCACAAACTGTGGGGTGGGAGGAAGAGGAGGGGGTAACTGGAGACTGCAGCAATGTGGATCTATACATCATACAAAAGGTACACAAAGGCTTCATAACTTCTTCATCAGTCCGGCTAAAATGCCCTGCAAAATAGCTGTGCAAAACCCAGCCCTAGACTTAGAATGAGGAAGATGGTAATGTTTTGAAAAAGTACAAGTAGCTGCCTCCAAAATATCTTTTGTGCTACCCCCCTTAGAAGCAGTAGAAAATTAGGAAGGTTCCACACTGCCATAAGCCTAATTGGCCTTTAAGAGTACCTTGGGTAGTTTGGCATTGGGAAGCACCAAGAATACTAAGATGCCATGAACCAAGGCTTGAAGGACTGTCCTTGCAGTGACTTTGTTTTTTTCACAGAATACTAGGCATAACACACTACCATCTTTATAGATGATATGATGATGAAGTCCTTGTCTTGTGCAATAATCAGGCAAGATAAGTCCAAAATCGGTCTCCACGTGTTCCCTTCTTGGTACTAGAAACAGCGAGAATAAAAGGTGATTAAAAGCCAGTTTTGCTTGAAAAGAGCTAGTTTTCCTCCCAAAGGGCTGCCAGGCAAGAAGAATCTGGCAGCTGAAAATGCAGGTCATTGGAGGCCTGTTTTCGAAAGGACTGGCCCCTACCCCAGCAGATTGATTGATGTAACTGTCTAGATCTACCCCTAGACTGAGAATCAGAAGGATCACGTCCACCTTACAGTAGGCCAATTTTCCTCTAACTTTGGAGGTTGCACCTGCAAAAATCTTTAACAGTCTGCATGGACTTAGCCTTGTCTTCCATTTTCTTCAAAACAGACTCACAAGGGACCAAACAAAACTTCAGGAGACTGTAAAGGGGCATCCAAATTCTAGTTTTAACGTGCTGGATAAAATTCTGATCCTTAGCCCAGGCATCTGAAGAACTGAACTTGAACCAGTGGCCCTAGAGAAAGAAGAAGCCTGTAAAACATCAAACCACACTGCAAAGTGCTTTTCAGATACATTACATTAGTACTGCAATCAATTACACTTTTTCCCGCTGAGAAAGGAGGAAATTCTGATACTTCAACATATGAAACTGGCATTAAAGCCCTCATTGCTAAAAAGTAGAAGATGTGTACACCTTCCCCCATCTGTCCACTTATCTAGAGGAACCGGACTTTACAACAGAGGCTCTAACACCCTTAGCCCCCTGACTAACAGTTGGATGATCCCCTAGGACTCTTTATACATATATTTATGATCAGGCAGATTAAGGGAAGCCTAAAAAAAACATCCTGAACAACATAAACAAGAACTCCCTAAGCCTTTTTGAATCTTTAAGCATGTGCTTTTAGGCACAGACCCTGAAGCACCAGGACTGACACCAGAGGAAGGCTGAGACTCAACAGAAACTCCACCTGTTCCACTGAAGCTTCTAAAGGACCGCGTCGAAAACGGAATCATCAAGACTAACCTAGCGCAATCTACCTTCGCTTAATGGCGCTTTATTAAACCTAAGCACAAAATCCACCACCATCACGCCGTTCGTCAGTCCCAAACAAGGAATACAAAGGGAATGGATAATCTCTATGCGGTATCTGTTTTTTTCTGACATCCGAAAATAACTGAGGCAGAAAAACAAAAAATATTCTAGCGGGTACAATTAGCAAACTTGTCGGTCTGAAACTCCGAATCGAAAAATTTCAGAGCATATACGGCACACTTACTGCTTCGGACTGCAGCAATGTGAGATGAAGAACATGTACAGTTGTGTACCCTTACCAAAAATGTAGATGTTAGAGTGTATTCACTGTTGCAGTCATCACATTTGGGTTACCCCTGCCTGGGTAGCCCTCGGCCAGCCCAAATATCAGAGGCTTAGTATTTCTGCGTCGGTTGCTGTCGCATCAGGACTAATGTCAGGTCGTCAGTAGTTTAAAGTAAGGCAGCAGATGCCATTACATCAGTTTTTCTTGCTCTGTCAGGAGCCCCCAAGTGGGAGCCAGGTTATGGTGGAAGAACCCCACCTGTAGAAAGTAAATACCAAAATGTCCCTTGTAAGGAGAGAGAAAAAGAAGAGGGGGATGGAGGGAGGGAAACCAGGACTGCAACAGTGAATACACTCGAACATCTACATTTATGGTAAGTGTATACAACTGTACTATGTTCTTCGTGTTTTACTGTTGCACTCATCACCTGTGGGAAGATTCCCAAAGCTGAGGAGAGGGGTGGAAGGAACGGTAGAGTCCTAGGCATGGGTCAGCAGGCCCTGCAGAGGCAAACCCTACCCTAGGCTTAGAAAAAAGAGGTAGGTGGTAATGCTTTGTAAAGGTAAGGACAGAGGTTCAGGTTGCAGCTTCCAAGATATCCCTGATGGGGACTCCTCTGAGGAAGGCTGTGGAAGTGGAGGCTGCCCTAGTGGAATGGGTATGGACAGACTTGGGGGGGGGGGGTTTCCCATGTAGTCTGTAGCAAAAATGAATACAGTGAGATATCCATCTGGAAATGGTTTGTTTGGAAATGGGCTTCCATGGCAAAGCTGACAAGTAGTTGGTCAGTTTTTCTGAAAGGTTTAGTACAGTCCAGATAACATCTGAGTTGTCTGTTCACGTCTAGCGAGTGAACAAGTCTTTCCCCCTTGTTTTGAGGGGTGGGAAAGAAGGTGGGTAGATGTATGGCCTGGTTGAGGGTCACATCAGATACCACCTTAGGCATAAAGGAGGGGTTAGTCCTCAGGAGACCCTGTCTGCATGGAAAATGATGAAGGGCTCAACAGCCATGAGAGACTGAAGCTCTGACACCCTTCTGGCTGAGGTGATAGCTAGTAGGAAAGCAGTCTTCCAGGAGAGGTATTTCAATTCTGTAGAAGTAGCAGGTTCAAAAGGAGGTAAGGTTAGTTTTTCTAGAACATAATTTAGGTCCCAGGTTGGTGTGGGAGGTCTTCTGGGAGGTCTGATATTAGAAACCCCTCTGAAGAATTGCTTAATTAAAGGATGAGAGAAGAGGGGTGGGGTCTGAATCGTAATGGGCAGAGATGGCTGAGGCACGGATTTTAATAGACGAGAAAGAGAGGCCACTATTGAGCAACTCTGCTAGGTAATCCAAGATGAGGGATGGAAGGATGGGAGGTACTGCCCTCTTTGGACTGGCTCCAGGAGCAGAATCTTTTCCATTTTCCTGTGTATGATTTTCTGGTGCTTGGCCTTCTGGCCTCTGTGATGATGCCTACTACTTGTTTGCTTAACTGGGACTTCTTGTTAGCTTTTAGGGTATAAGCCATGATGAAAGATTGAGAGTCTAAGTCTGGGTGCAGTATCTTCCCCCTCCCCTGGTCAAGAGGTCTGAGATCAGGGGAAGCTGCTTGTAAGGCCAGGCTGCGCAGTAAGGGGTACCAATGCTGTCTGGGCCAATCTGGAGCAATGAGGATGGCCTTTGGACTCTCCTCTCTTATTCTGATCAATACCTTGGGAATAAGGGGCAAAGGAGGGAACGCATACACAAAGAGGGAGTTCCAGGGGAAGGTCAAGGCATCCACCTTCCACGCTAGGAGGTGATACTCCCTGGTACAAAACTTTTGCACCTGGTGGTTGAGGTGCAAGACAAAGATATCCACTTCTGGAGTCCCCCACTCCTTAATGATTTGCAGAAAGACTTCTCTGCTGAGCTGCCATTTGTGGGAGTCCAGAACGTTTCTGCTTAGGTGGTCTGCCGGGGTGTTGTTGACCCCTGGTAGGTATTAGGCAATTAGGTGCAGACCCATGGAGGTGGCTCTAAGCTAGAGGCTCATGGCTAGCCTGCACAGGGGGTAAGATTGCCCCCCCCCCATTTGTGATATACCACATTACTGTGGTGTCGTCTGGTGTTGTCTGTTTTTATAAGAACCACCCCTGGCCTGAAATGGGATTTGAAAGAAGTCAGAGCTTTTTGTACTGGCATCATTTCTTTCTGATCGATGTGCAAGTGAAGTTGATGGGCATCCCAAAGACCTTGGATGCACCTGCCTGCTAGGTGAGTGCCCCAAGCAATGTCTGAGGCGTCAGTGGTGATGGTCTCACCTTTAAGGCAGAGGATGAAGGGAAGACCCTTGTACCTGGTACATGCCTCTGCCCACCAGAGAAACTCGGCCCTTATACATTGGATCAGAGGAAGAGAGGTCTCTAGGGACAGAGTGCTGGCACCAAAGGTACTTTAGATACTACTGAAGTTTTCTCATGTGAAAGACAATAATGTAAGATGCCATGTATCCCAGGGCTTGCAGGAATTTCCTCGTTGTGAGGTGAATTCTGGAAGCCAGCTGGGTAAAGTAGAGAGGCAGGAAGCTCTGCTTTTCTGGGGACAGGAAGGCCATTTGGGATGCTGTGTCTAGCAGAGCTCCCAAGAAAATGATCTTCCTGGTGGGGTTTTGCTTTGATTTCTTCTCATTGATGGTGAACCCTAGGGAAGTTAGGAGTAATTTGACAAAGAGAAGGTCTTGGAGCAGTTTTTCTTTGCACTCTGCCTGAATGAAGCAGTCATCCAAGGTGAGGGTAAATTTCTATATTTCTTTGTCTGCAGAATGCTATGGCTGGGGCCAAGCATTTGGTGAATACTCTGGGTGCAGTAGATAAGTTAAAGGGTAGCGCAGAGAACTGAAAGTGTTGTGAGCCTGCTCTGAAGCGCAAGAATTTCCTGCACGATTCTATGATGGGTATCTTTTAGGTCTAGGGTCACTAGCCAGGCATTTTTTGTTAACATAGGCAGCAGCTGCTGCAAAGTTAGCATTTTGAATCTGGGGACCACCAGGGAGGTGTTCAGAATGGAGAGATCCAGGACAGGGTGCCAAGTGCCCTTTTTTCTGGAACAAAGAATAGTCTGGAATAAAATCCTTTGCCTGCTTGATCTGAGAGGACAGGTTCTACTGCCCCCTGGGATATGAGAGTTTGTACCTGTTTCAATGCCTCTGCCCACTGATTTGGAGGCAAGTCTGGGTACCCTCTCTTGGAACTGGGAGTTCGCTGAAAGAAAATTTGTACCCTGAAAAATTATCTTTAAGATCCACTGGTCCTCTGTTACAGAAAGAAAATTGTTTTTGAAGAAGATCCTTCCTCCTAGTTTTTGATGAGTGAAGGGAGCGCAGAGGGGGGAGGGAGGAGTCATTGTGAGTGTTTGCCATAGAAGGTTGGCTTAGAACTCCCTGCCTTAGAGACTGAAGTGGTCCATTGTTTGCTTCTCTGCTGGCCCTGGGATAGGGGCCTGAATGGTCTGTCCCAGCGAGGCTTACCTTGGCCCGGTCTGCTAGGTGCAGGGAAGCCTAGTGCTTAGAGGGAAAGCTCCTGCTGAACCTGGGAAGGTTAAACCTGAAAGAAATCTTTCACTGTTTGCATAGATTTTGTCTTCCATCTTTTTAAGCACCTCTTCTGCTTTTCCCCCAAACAAGCGCTCCTTATCAAGGGGTGCATCAATAAGTTTAGACTTGACATGATCAGGGAGAGAATGTTCCTTCAGCCATGCATGTCTCCTAATAACAGATCCTGTCACTGCTGCCCTGCTAGATGGTTCTAGGGCGTCATATCCACATTGTAATGAATGTTTGGTTACTTAACAAGCAGAGTGCAGTAAATCTGCAACTCTTGAATTGGCAGTCAGGAAAGGTATCAATTTTCTGTTTTAATAGTTC
This sequence comes from Protopterus annectens, assembly GCF_019279795.1. Taxonomy (NCBI): domain Eukaryota; kingdom Metazoa; phylum Chordata; order Ceratodontiformes; family Protopteridae; genus Protopterus; species Protopterus annectens. The sequence continues at coordinate 326,396,505 of NC_056731.1, forward strand.
CAAAGTGTGTTGTTGATATTTTAACATATGGAACTGACAATTGAGTGCGCTGATAGCCAAGGTTGCAGTGGTGTATACTTTTTTACCCCATCTGTCCAGAGCTCTGGAGTCCTTATCAGAAGGAAGAGGATTCTTGGCAGAACTAGTCTTAGCTCCTTTTGGTCCCTGTGTAATGACCTCTGGGTCTGCAGCAGGATTTCTGTAGAGTTATTTGCGAGAATTCTGGTACTCTGTAGTACCTGTCAGGTTTATTGGAAGCCAGGAGGGAGAGTGTCAGGGGCTAAGCTGGATTCATGGAAAACATCATCCACCACTTCTAAAATAGGGGGGATTGCCAGGAGTCTGTGCTGGGGCAGTTCCAGAAACTCTCTAAGCCTTTTCTTAGACTGTGGGAAGTCCTGAGATTCCCACTGGAAATGTTCACTGAGGGAGTGAAGAGTTTCCCCAAAGGAAAGGTTCTCTGGAGGGGAGGCAGAAGGGATGGATTCCTCTGCATCTGAATCCTCATAAGCAGTTAAGGGATGCTGTTCCTCTTCAAAAACTAAATAGTAAGATTCCTCAGAATCCTGTTCTGTCATACTTTCTGGAGAAGGGTGTCTTTAGACCTCAGGAATTTGTTTAAAGTGTTCAGATTTGTAAAGTAACACTTACTTTTGCTGTATATTTGGATCTATACAACTAGTATTCATTTTTTCTGATTCTTTACTAGTGATCTGCTTATTTAACTGGTTGATTCTGACATTCAGCAGCAGTGTTTTACTGACACTACCGCTGCAGCTATGTTGTTTCAATGCAACTATGATGTACTAAAACTGCTGTTATAACTGTAATGTCAATCTAATTGATAGTGTTAGAGTTAGAAAGAGTATTTACTGATTTAGCCTTGCAGTTGTCTCTCTGCTACTGATTCAGCTGTGCTGTTAAAGTGTTCACTTTACTTTTTCTTGTATGCACAGGATAATTGGCTGATAACTGTATTGTGCATGACTTATTAACCAGTTTCTAAACTAAGTTATGGCATTGTGATGTGGTAACTGTTGAATCACTCTCAAACTGTAGCAGTAGCATCTATTCTACTACTCTATCCACACTATCCTCAAGACATATCTTTTGCACCCTCCTATCTCCTCATTACTTACTTTAACCTATCTTTGTCTCATTTTACTAGATTCATCCTCTTTTTTTCTCTCTTCAGAGCACACTCAAGCAACTCTGCAGTCTGCGGCTACCACCCACCCATACAATCTAAGAAAGAATCAGTACTGCAGAACTAAACAAGGATATACATTTTGAGCATCAAGAGCAGGGTCAGTCCACCCAGGCATTCTAATTGTATGTGTTATGAGAGTGAAGCTATAACATTAGCAGTGTTTCTTAGTAGTTCTCAGCATGCTAATAAAACTGGCTGTTGTAGCCTTGTGTCACCCCCCTCCCCCAGCTAGTGCAGTAATCCTAACTGTCCAATAGACAGTATACATTTAATTCAGATCTCTGATTAAATTAACCATGAAGCAGCCCTCTCAGTGCTTTCTGGCTTAGTTTGAATCACTTGAGCCCCACCTGTTTATTTGCATCTCTATATATTCCCCTTCATTGCTAATGTATCTCCCTACTCTAATCTGTGCACAAACTGGGTACTAATAAGCAAGTCAGTGTGAAGACACACTCCCAACCTTAATAAACTTTGCTGTTTCTTCTCTCTTTCACTTTACAGGTAGAGTTTTAATTATTAATCACCCCCTCTGAGGCCTTCGCTGATAGATTTCCACCGATTGCCTCTCTGGTTTTGCATTCCACCTGGTTTACACCCCTTGTGCTACCCCCCTCCCCCAATACTAAGTCTGTACTAGAATCCTGCTGACCATGGAGCCATCTTTAAATTTCTAGTCTCCCACCAGGACACAAGTGCTCTTCAGCAATTGAATTCTGCTTGCTGGTAAGCCATTAGACCTCAGGAATTTGTTAAGTGTTCAGATTTGTAAAGTAACACTTTTTGCTGCCCATTACTCTTGTCTTGGTGGGGTCTGTTAGCCCCTCTCAGGAACTGTTTGATGAGAGAGCGAGAGAAGAGAGGTGGCTCAGTGCTTTAATGAGCAGATAAGGCAGAGGCATAAATCTTAAAGAGAAGGATAGGCCTCTGTGGAGTAGGTCTGCAAGATAATCCAGGATGAGAGGTAAGGAGGGCTGTGCTGTATCTGCGCCTTTCTGGTGAATTCAGGAACAATACCTTTTCCACTTATCAGCATAGGATTTCCTTATACTGGGTCTTCTGGCTTAACGAATGACATCCAGTACCTGCTTGCTTAGGCCGGCCACTGGAGGAGAATTCAAGGAATAAGCCAGGCTGCAGGGTTCAGGGTTTGCAATTGCGGATGCAAGATCTGTCCCTCCTGCTGAGTGAGGAGGGTTGTCTGGGGTAGGTGCCATAGTGGCATCGGTGACAGACTGCGAAGTAGTGGGTACCAGTGTTGGCGTGGCCACTCTGCCTTGATCTTTCCTGCCTTATCTTGAGTAGTACTCTTGTAAGAAGATGCAGAGGGGGAAATGCATAGATTGAGAGGTTTGCCCACTGGAAGGATAAGGCATCCACTTTTCAGCCCTTGCTGTGAGGTACTCTGGTGCAGAATTTGCTAAGCTGATGATTGTAGGAGGAGGCAAACAGGTCCACCTTAGGGGTACCCCATTTCTGGGTTAGAAGGCTGAAGGTGTTGTGGTCTAATTGCCACTCGTGTGGTCTAGGAGATTTCTGCTTAAATCATCTGCTATTGAGTTTTATTTGGCTGGACAGGAATTGAGCTTGCAGGTGAATATGCATAGCTGAAGCCATGTTCCACAGGGTCATGGCTTGCCTGCAGAGTGGGTAAGAGTGGGTTCCCCCTGCTCGTTGTACCACATCACTGTGGTGTTGTCGGTTTTTATTAGAAGGGGCCCCGGTGAGAGTAGGGATCTGAAAGCTGTCAGAGCGTGCTGAAAAGCTAGCATCTCTTTTTGGTTGATGTGCAGATGAATTTGGTTTGGGCTCCAGTGGCCCTGAATGCACCTGGCGTTCAGATGTGCACCCCAGGCATAGTCTGATGAGTCTGTGGTTAGGGTCTGGGCGGCGTGGGGTTGTGTAAAGGGAAGTCCCTTGTTGTGGCTGCATGCTGCTGCCCACCAAAGAAACTCTGTCCTGAGACAAGGTATTACAGGTATGATGGTTTCCAGGTCCTGAGAATGTTGGCACCAAAGACTTTTTAAATAGCACTGAAGTTTCCTCATATGCAGTTTGGCATATGGAATTAGTAGAATGCAGGAGGCCATGAACCCTAGAGCCTGCAGGATTTTCCTTGTGGATAGCTGGGTCCTGGAGGCCATTTGAGCGAAGTAGCCTGTCAGACAGGCTTATTTTTCCTGAAGTAGATGTCATCTGGGATGCTGTGTCCAAGCTTGCTCCCAGGAATACAAGTTTTTGACTGGGGAATAGTTTTGATTTCTTTTCGTCGATAGTGTACCCCAGGGGAGGTTAGAAGGTCCTTTACAAATGTCAGGTGCTGCAACAGCTTTTCCTGACTGTCTGCCTGAATCAGGCAATCATCCAAGTAAGGGTATATTTGAATCTTTCTCTGTCTGCAATAGGCAATGGCTGGAGCCAGGCATTTTTTGAAAACTCTGGGAGGAGTGGATAAGCCAAAGGGAAGTGCAGAGAACTGATAACGCATAGATCCTGCCCTGAAACGTAGATATTTCCTGCAGAAGTCCCTGATAGGGATGTGAAGATAGGCTTCCTGTAGGTCTAGGGTGGCTAACCAGGCATCTTTGGACTGCATAAAGAGAAGCTGCTGTAGGGTGAGCATTTTGAATTTTGGTACCACCAGGAAGGTGTTTAGAATGGATAGATCTAAGATTGGGCGCTAGGTGGCCTCTTTTCTGGGTACCAGGAAAAGTCTGGAATAAAAACCTTGGCCTATCTGTTCTGTAGGAACAGGCTGAATTGCCCTTACGGAGAGCAGGGACTGAACTTGGTTCTGTGTCTCTGCCCACTGGTTTGGAGGAAGGTCTGGGAACCCTTTTGGGGTTGGCAGTGTGTGTAAATAAAATTTGCGATACTATGTTGAGGACCCATTGATCGTTGGTGATGGAGGTCCAGTTTTTTGCATGATGGGCAAGTTTTCCTCCTAGGGGCATGAGCAATTGGGCAGAGGTGAGGAGTGGAGTTGATGTGTCATTGTGAATTCTTTCTGTAAGGAGGTGGCTTACCACTCCCTGTTTTAGAAGTGGAGGTACTTCATTGCATAGATCTCTGAATAACCTGAGACTGTAATCTGGGGGTTCTGTTTCCCCTGGGTCTAGTTTGAGATGGCCTTGAGGGGGCTGGAAAGGACCAATGTTTCGAGGGGCAATGCCTACTGAATCTTGGAGGCTGCACTTGCAAAAAATCTTTGACGGTCTGCATAGACTTAGCATTTTCTTCCATCTTTTTTAAAACCTCTTCTGCTTTGGTGCCAAATAGATTGTCCTTGTTCAAAGGAGCGTCCAATAATTTTGATTTGACATGGTCTGGCAAGGTCTGCTCCTTAAGCCAGGTCCTGGGGAGATTACCTCTGGGTCAGCAGTAGGATTTTTGAAAAGAAATTTGAGCGAGTCAGGGACCCTGTAGTACCTGTCTGGTTTCCTTGGAGCAGGGGGTAAAGTATCAGGAGTTAGACTGCATTTCATAAAGACATCATCCAGAACAGCAGGGACAGCTAAGGTTCTGTGCTGTGGTAAATCTAAAAATTCCCCGAGTATCTTTATGGACTGAGGATAATCCTGGCATTCCCAGTGGAAATGCTCTCTCAAAGTATGTAGGGTTTCACCAAAAGAAAAATCCTCTGGAGGGGAAGCAGAAGGAATGGATTCCTCTGCATCTGAATCCTCATAGTCAGATAAGGGCATGTCTTCATAATCAGAAACTTAAGAATTGTCGGACTCTTGGTCAGTTAAAGCTGCTGGGGGCAAGTCTCTTTCTTTTAGCAGGTGAAGGCTGGCTTCCCCTAATCAGCATGATCAGGTCTTCTTCCATTTTAAGCATTTGAGATTGTGGCAAGGAAGCAGGCGCTTGAGTTTGGGTCAGTTTTTTAGGTGTAGCTCATACTCTTAGCCTTAGAAACTCAATAGTTTTAGAAAGAACTGAGGACGCGAAAGAAGTCATCAGTTTGGGTTGATTATGGGTAATGCGAAGAACTTCTTCAGAAGATGGTGCCTGCATAGTGGCTCTGGACCCATCCAGGGTAGAGACATCCGCAGGTTCCATAGTCAAGGAAGAGTCTTGCGGCATACCGGACTCTGAATGGGTCTCGGTAGCGGCCTGTGAATCCATCGAAGTGGGTATCAGGGGCTGTGAAAGTGCCTGAGTACCGGCAAACTGGCGACTAGCTTAACGGGAGCGTCGTCGGCAGTTTTGGATGTGTGCAGTCTGTCTCGGTCTTTATCCTTACACTTTTTCAGAAGATAAGTAGTCGGACTGCCATTTCAGAATACGGAGATCGAGAATGTAAGTATTTAGCTACAATAAGGGCCAGATGACAAATAGTTTGGGCGTTGAACAAAGCACAAAACCGTCAGTGAGGTAAGTCGTGGTCTGGGCCTAAATAGGTGATGCAGTAAGAATGGAAATCTCGGTGTGGTATTTGCTTTCCAGAGGCAAGACAATTAGAAGACTTCAGGATGATTCAATTTTGTAAATGAAAACTCAGGTTGCGGCCGCCCGGCACTTGTGCGAAATGCTTCTGCTTCGGGCTCCTCGACAAGAAAGACTGAAGTAATGGCATCGGCTGCCTGTTTTTATACCCCTGACGTCAGTCCTGAAGCGACAGCAACCGACGCAGAAATACTAAGCCTCTGGTATTTGGGCTGACTGAGGGCTACCTCTAGCAGGATAACCAAAGTGTGATGACTGCAACAGTGAAACATGAAGAACATCTATAAATCCACAAGAAACAAAACATTTCTCTCCTGAGGTCCTCAATACTTTACACTAACTGTGACTGGACCCCCCTAAAAACCCTCCCACTTGACCAGGCTGTAGCATATTTCAACAAAACGTTTCTACAACACCTAGAAGCTGTCGCTTCAGCAAAATCAAGGTTAGAACCTCTACAAACCCCTGGCTCAGTAAAGAAACAAAACAAATTCTCAAGTCCAGAGACGCTGCCTGGCTTTATTATAAAAAAAACAAAGAAACGCAAAGCCTAACTACGTTCCAAGAGTTGCACAACAGTGCAAAAAAATGCACTAGGCTAGACAGAAAATCCTATTACATGACATTACAAACTAAATACCAACATAACCCCCCAAAATTTTGGAAAAATGTAAACCAGCTTCTAAAACCCACCCAAAAAGCTACCCCCCAAACCAACCATCCCTGACACTAAAGTTCCCATCAAATCTCAATTCAACTCCCACTTTGTGAACTCAATTCTATCCTTAGTATCCTAAGACAGTTCCAACCTCACTACCCACCCCAACACAAATAACACTAAAACAAACTTTACCCTCAAAACAGTTTCCACCACTTCAATCAAAAGCATGCTCTCCAAACTAAAAACCTCATCAACAGCAGCCGACCTACTCCCCAGATATTTCCTGAAACTCTCAGCAGATGCTACTGCTATCCCAATCTCCACTCTCATAAACAGATCAACTGTTGAAAACTATGTGCCCAAACTCTGGGAAATGTCCTGTGTTACACCCATACATAAAGGCAGGACCTCCACTGAACTTAACTACAGACCCATTGCTTTACTCTCCCCCCTGGCCAAAATCCTAGAAAAATGCATCCATAAAATAAAATATCTCCTAGACAGCATCTTGTCACCTACTCAACATGGTTTCAGACCTGCCCATAGTACCACTACAGACCTCTGCTTCACAGACACAGTAAACAGTCTCAAAAACGAAGGTCTGCAGGTGTCAACTCTTTTTTTGGATACGTTCGAAGCATTTGACAGTCTTGCACCAAATCCTACTAAACAAAATAAACCAATATCATCTATCAAATTCCACTCTTATCTGGTTCCAAAGCTACTTAAATGACAGGTACCAAGCTGTGAAATGGGAAAATTCTCTCCCTCCTCAGCTGCCCATGACTACAGGTGTCCCACAAGGTTCTATCTTCGGACCACTACTATTAATCTTCACAAATGACCTCCATACCTTCACACAGCATGCATCTATAATTCAGTATGCAGATGATACTACCTTAATTTGTGCTGCACAAAACATTCCCACCCTCCTGCAAACAACTCCACTACCATTCTCTGACATTAAAAACTACCTTACCAAAGCCCAACTTATCCGCAATCCAAATAAAACTCAGCTTTTGATTATAACCAGTTCTAATAAAAACACTGATAACAGTCAATTCACTACCTACTCCACAAATGGTACTCCAATCGCTCCAACGGCACAGGCTAAGCTATTGGGAATAACCATAGACTCCCACCTAAAATTTGATAGGTTATCTCAACTTAACTATTAAAAAAGTACATGCCAAACTTGGATCACTTTACCGTATCAAACCATTTCTTACCAACAACACAAGATCAGCCATTCTTTGCTCCCAACTTCTATCCACCCTACTCTATGCATCTCCCATTCTGACTAATCTCAACAAAACTGAACTAAGCAAAATGGAAGCCTGCTATAACAGAATTGCCCGCTTTGCTGTAAATTGCTCATATAGAACTCATCACTGTACTGCTTTGAGACAGCTCCACTGGCTTGAACTGCCCATCCTCCTAACCTACAATCAGCTCTTGTTCATTCTATTACCTCCCCAATAAGTGTCCTGCCCTCAAAAACCTAGTACAACATCACTGAGCCAAAAGGCCTCTTAAATCATCAAGCAAACTACTACTAGAAGTCACCAACAGCTACAATAGCTTCGGAGACACACTATATAGTAGTTCAGTGGCTAAAAAAATGGAACTCTCTCCCCACTAGCATACAAAACACAACGGCCAATGCCTCCTTTAAAAACCTCATTAGGCAACATCTCAAACAAAGTTGGCAGTGCCATGACTGCTCTCCAGGCTTGTGAAAGCAGATAAGGTACACATACTAAATCTAGAGTACTTGATAACAGTTTTCACTCTTACTCGCAAACACTGGCTAATGTACAATGTATGTACTGTACCTGTGTACTATGCATGTATTCTACCTATGTTACAAATTTCAGCTATACACAACAAATCTATTAATTACCTTTATTTTTAAATTAATATTTTCTTGTTTGTTCTCAACACTGTAACTGTTGATGTGCTGCATACCATTGTAAAAACATGTCTACTGTAATTTGTGTATATTGATCATGTCTAAATATCTAAATGTATCTCTAATTTTTCTATGTGAAGCTTTTCTCCCTGGGCCTCTGCTGAAAAGGGGTCTTTTCGGCTCAGTAAGACACCCCAGGTTAACAAATGTAAAATAAAAAAATAAAATAAAATAAATTTTCCTTTTAGAAGTTGTAGCCTGGCTACCCCGGATAAGGGAGATGAGACCCATTTTCAGCATTTGTGCTTGGCGTGGTGGAGCAGGAGCAAGAAGGGAGCAAGGAGGTGGCTAGAAGTAGATTTCCTAGAAACTGGCCTGGCTTCTAGGCCTGAGGGAATCTGGTCTGAGAGAAATGGTAGTCGGAAGAGATGACGTTGGTTTCTGTTTAGATTCGGTAGTGCGAAAGGCCTCCTCTGAAACCAGTGACTGCGTCGTGGCTCCAGACCCAACTGAGGCAGAGACAGCCAAAGGCTCTGAAAACAAAGATTTCTGCAGCATACCGGTCTCTGAAAGGGTCTCAGTAGAGGCCTGTGTAGATATCGAATCGGGCATCTGGGGCTGCAAAAGCACCTCAATGAATTCCGGACAACTGATGACCTGCTTAGCGTTAGCATCATCGGAAGGCTTAGCTTGTGTGTTGTCTCTACCTTTATCTTTACATTTTTTCAGAATATCCACAGATTGTTGGGTGACAGATGCCATATCAGAATGCGAAAATGGAACACAAAAATAAGTCTACAAAGAGCTCTATGACGAATGGTTCTCACATCAGTCTGGGTCTAAACAAGTGACGCAGTAAGAATGGAAGTCTCGGTGTGGGATCTGCTTTCCACAGGCGACACATTTGTCAACTTTTTCTGACATCAGTTAGTGCAAAAAAAAAAAAAAAAAGGATCTCCAACGGGATACTTAGCTTTAGATGTTTTCAGCTGAAATTCAACATCTGGTAGTGACCGACCGGCACTCGTGCGAACTGCTTCTGCTACTGGCTCCACAGCAAGAAAGACTGATGTAAAGACACAGGCTGCCTTGCTTTATAGCACTGACGGCCTGACGTCAGACTACAGGCGACTGCAGCGGATGCAAAAAAAACTGACTCTGGTATTCAGGCCGGTCGAGGGCTACCACAGCAGGGATAAGCCACAGGTGATGACTGCAACAGTGAAACACGGAGAACATCAGCCTGCCTTGCGTCACCTGTGTGGATTGAAGCAACCAGCGTAGATCCCTCTTGCAGGAGTCTGATGAAGATCTTGTGGGATATGGCCAACTCCTGCATGGACTACTGAGCAAAGAGTAGCCACTGCAGGACTCTCATATGTAGACGTGCCAGAGGTACTAGGTGTTATAGCAGCCGCCACAGTACCCAAGACCTTTAGAACAAACTTTGCCTGTACTTTTTTCTTCAAGAGCAATATGGACACTTGATGGTGCAGTGTCTATACTCTGTCTTGAGGCAATTTTTCTACCATGTCTTTTGTGCTTAATTCTGCTCCTATGTTTGTAATATGGTGCAATGGCAATACGGCAAATTTTTTGAAATTTATTGCAATGCCCAGTTCCGAGCATAGATGGATGATGGTGTCTCTCACCTTGGTTAGTAGATGCTCAGTGGTGGCGGTGAGGAGCCAGTCATCTAAGTATGGAAAAAGCAGGAATCCTAGCCGTCTCAGGTTTGCCATGACTACCGTCATGGATTTGGTAAACCCTCTGGGGGCTTTAGTGAGTCCAAAGAGCAGAGCTCTGAATTGGTAGTGACTGGCTCCCAGCCAGAAGCGTAGATATCTCCTGGATTGCCTGTCCATCTTTATTATGGTAGTATGCATCCTGGAGATCGATGGAGCACATCCAATTATCTTTCCACAGAAAGGGGAGTACAAACTGCAGTGTCACCATCCGGAACTTTGTTTTCTTGACAGACTTGTTTAGTCTGCTGAGATCCAAAATGGATCTCCAAGTACCCTGTCTTCTTTGGAACTAAAAAGAACCTTGAGTAAGTTCCAGATCCAATTTGGTCTGTGGGGACTTCTTGGATGACTCTTTCTAGCAACCTGTGAATTTCTAGGGTTGCTTGATCCCTCTGACAGGGAGGGATGCTAGGACTGATCTTGATAGTGGGGGAGAAGAAGTGAACGTATGTTGTATCCCCTGGATATAATCGGCTGTACCCATTTGTTGAGTGATGTTTAGCCAGGCTTTTGGGTACAGTGATAGTCTGCCCCCGACTGCCTCCAGAAATAGGCAGACGGGCTTCCCTTCAGGAGTGCTGGAAGAGCCTGCCAGAGATGCTGTCGCCCTGATTTTGCGGACCCCTTTTGCAGCAAGGACAGAGCCTTCCATTGTTGTTTCCTCCTCTGCCCCTGGGGGAAAATTCACTATGTGCGTCCAGCAAAGCTCTTTGGGATTTATGGAACCACATCTTCCCGTCCTTCTTGCTTCTGGGGTAAGGCCTGGTAGGGACGGAAAAACATACTCCCACAGCAGACAGAGTTTTGCCTTTTTCTTTGCACCTGGACAGAGTATCTTTTACTTTTGGCCTGAACAAGGCCGAGCCGTCAAGAGGGGCGTTTATGAAGGAAGACTTAAAAGGGTTCAGCAAACTCGGAAAGGCTCATCCAGGAATGCCTCCCGAGAGCTATTCCTGTGCCTGCTGCCCTACTTGCTCCATCAGCTGCATAAGAGATGAGCCTCATGGAGGAGTTGACTACAGAAACTAAGGTAGCAAGCTGAGAGGAGATCTTATCTAACACCCCAGCCAGCTGTAGAACCTTGGAGGGTATCTCCCAGCTCCTTCAGGAGATCTCTCTGAAGTCTGGTAAAGTTGGTTAGGTAATTCAGTGACCAGAGAGTAAAGGCCACTGATGAAAACATACGCTTTCTGTATCTGTCCATCGTTAGAGAATCCTTATTCGGTGGATGGACAGATGAAGTCTCAGCCAAATCCTTTTTGTTGGCTGCCACCGCCACCACCACAGCATCTACCGGAACACCTTTGGTCAAAAATTCCTTGTCCAAAGGGACGGTAATGAACTTGTCTGGCCTCCTCGGAACAGGTTCTACAGATTCTCGGTAGCCCCATGCCTTTCGACTCACCACCCCAATTAGCTGATCGAAAGGCGGAGACACCCAGGAGGTGGAGAGTCGAGAACCAAATGCCTCCAGGTACACAGATTCATCCTCCGAAGGGTTTAGGGTCTTCCAGCCACCTCTCTGATTTAGGATCTCTAGAATGTCTGAAAAGGAGACATCCCAAGAGGGTGACCTTGGGGACGCTTCTGAATCCTCTAAATCTGTGTCCGAAGTGACAGACTCCTCAGGGGAGTCTAGATATTTCCTTTTACAAGTTCTCTTCGAGGGACCTATACAGAGGGATCCTCTGGAGAGGTTTCAGAAGAGAGAGACTCACCCAATGGGGCGTCTTGGGGCACTGGTTCCCTACGCCTGGGGGGGAGGGATGGAACAGCAGTAGAAGCTGGCTCCTTATCTGCGGTGACAGCACCCTCATCACCTCGAAGGCACCAGGACCCAGGTCCGAAGAGCCCAGGGACCTCCCCTGTACCAAGGATGTGGGCTTCGAGGCTGATGCAGGCACAGGGCTCACCTGCACCAAAGCCCCAAAAGGAAGAATCAGATCAGACAATGGTCCGATCCAACCCTCCCCCCTGAACCCAACGGGGGAGCACCAACTCCCAGAGCTCTCAACAGATGATGGAACTGAAGAGGTCGGAGAAGAAGTCGGGACCGAAAACCCAGGGGTGAGTCTCAGGCCCGATGGTTCCACCACAAAGACATCCAGGCACTCTGGCTTCAATACCACTTGAGTCGGAGGGGGAAGAGGAGCAGGGGCAGTAATAGGTGTCAATTCCACTTCCTTATGGGCTGGACTCGATAACATTTTGTCAAGGGCTGGTGTTCGAAGTAACCTCTTGATCACGCGCTCCACGTCAGCATCTGATAAGCTCTTGGAGAATTGGGAGGATGGGACTGAGGACTTGATGACACTACCAGCTATATATTGCAATAAAGGTGATTGCGGCACTGAGGAGATCAGCTCCAAAGTTGGAGACTGGCTCCATATAGGACTCCTACCCAGTCCAGATAAACCCTGAGGAACCAATGGAGACGAGGCCCAACAGCCTTTGGGTCCAAAGTTGTATCCTTGGCTACTTTTCTTGCTGGCTCAGACACAGGAGCTGAAGAAGAAGCCTGTTTCGTAGACTTTTCAGATCTGGGGGACTGAGAAGGTTTCGAGGAAGTCTGGGTACCTTCTAGTGCATCAAAAGGAGCTTTAAGCAACCCCCTAGCAATTAGCTTATTCCTGCATTCCTGTAACACCCATGAACTAAACTCGTGGCAGATGGAGCAGGAATCCTGCAAGTGAACTGCACCTAGACAATAAACGCAACTAGCGTGCCCATCAGTAAGTGACATCTTTTAGGTACAAGAGTCAAATTTTTTTAAAACTAGACTGTTTGGCTTTCTTGCCTTCCTTGGACATATTACCAACACAAATCAAACACCACACTGTCAAGAAAAGGGTATGATACTATGTACTCTACAGCTGTAAGGCAAAAAAACACTAACAGGTTAACAAGACCTTTTTCTTTTTTTTTTAAACACACAGGCGAGAGAAGTGGGAGGGAGGAAAGGGCTAGAGGAGAGGTCTCTAACTTAAACGGGCATTAGAAAAATTTAAGAAAATAACAAACCTTCTAACTTAAGCAGGTTCAAAGGATAAACACAAAACTCAGAGATGGGATAGGGAGGCTTTGGGCCTAGTGACAGCCACACACAACAGCTCACAACAAATGGTAAACCAACAATTAATAGCCACTAACAAACTTAGTTGTAGATATTGTGCATTTAGTCTCTAACTATTCTCAATCAAAACACTGTAACAATGCCGAGAAAACAGAAGAAAAAAAATTCACTTAGCCTGAGCCTAGTGAGAAGCAACCAATCTAGTTTAGCGGCAAACAAAATCTAGGTTACCTTCTCTAGGCATCATGGGATAGGGTATAGCCTCGAGCCAGTGAAAGCTCTTGAGCTTTAGTAAAAGGCTGAGTCAGAACTATGCTCGGTTCTGAACCCAACCAGCAAGAAAGAAGGCAAGATAGGACAACATAACATCTATGTTTAACTATGTTTATTTCTGTATATATATATATATATATATATATATATATATATATATATATATACATATACATATACATATATATATATATATATATATATATATATGTGTATATATATGTGTATGTACATATATATATATATATATATATGTGTATATATATGTGTATGTACATACATATATATATGTGTATATATATATATATATATATATATATATATATATATATATATATATATATATCGTTATACTATATTTGCTTGTACAGCACTGTTTTCATATTGTTTTTTTTCCATTATAGCTTCTTCATAATTGCTAATCATATTGTTTAAAATTGTTACTTACTGTGGAGCTTTTCTCCCCGGGCCTCCGTTGAAAATGGACCTGTGTCCAGTCTGACTATCCCGATAAACAAATGTAAAATAAATAAATAACTAAAGCAAAGGAAAGAGCAAGAAACAATCGAAATTCAGACAAAGGTAATATTGTAATGTGATGGGACAGCGAGGCAACAGATGGAGCAGGATGCATTTGAAGATATGTCACAGGGAGATGCTGTGGAATCTCCTGCAAAAGACTCCAAGATTTATAGGCAAGTACTACGCTATATCTGCCCTTGCAGGCCATTTTACTCTTAGCCAGTTTCTTTTTTTATGCTCAAATTAACTTATCCCATTTAGAGACTGGCCTTACTCATCTCCCATGGTTGATAATTATATATTACCCCTAATGATAATAACTGCTACCATACCACAGATAACCTTGGGAGACCCTCTCCCAGGCATGGAACAAAGCATTTAGGAGTTGCCTCTGTCCATCAGAAGTACTGGAGACAGTCCTGGAGTAAAATTTTTCCCCATCCATAGATCCAAGTTGTGCTTGAATATGGACAGAGATGAGCTTTGTTTTACGTGGATGATGAGTCTATTCCAGAGCAGCAATATCCACTGTGGCTGCACCTGTCTCTCCAAACCATTCTGTTGATGTTGCAGAACAGCACCCTCATAAGGGGCTCCAATATCCCTGACAGTGCCCACCAACACGGGGGATCGCTGCACCACCCCATGTGTGGGGCCCTCCCTGGTAAAGTCTTATTATAAATCAGCCTCATTTGAAGTAATGATCATACCTGACCTACTTTCAAGAGTAAAAAGGTTAAAAAAACTTCTCCTAAGCAAACTATAGTCTACTGAGCGAGGCATCAATAGTTTCAGGCCCCCTGCCAACACTGACAGCAATGAACCCTATATTGCAGTGTACACAAATGTCCTGTATAAACATCATCTATATAAATGTGCAGACTAAGCCGTACTGGAATGGATCAAATCAAGATCCTCACGAAAAAATAAGCCACCCTGGTGGACATCCAGCATAAATAGGTCATACAAAAAGAAAAACTGATGGCAAAAAACAAGATGGAATGATTCCTGCAAAGGAAGAACTCCCTCCAAAGCATAAAAAAATCAGATTAGACATCTTGTAAAGTCCTCTAAAGCTAATTACAAAACTAAACTAGCATCCCTAGTTAAGTTAAATCACAAAGCATTCTTTAGATACGTCTGAAATCTAAAAGGGAAGGCCCAGCTTTGTGCCACACTAGCTGTGGACGGTACCACTTGTACTGAACCTGAGAACATCACCAACCTGCTTGCAGATAAGGTTTGGTGAAAACTTCACCCCTTTCCCCACCAATCATACCCCAGAATATACCTGTCACCAGTCCTCTGCCTAGTATCTCCAGACAGCAGGTCACAGCCACAGTCTCCAAAGCCAAAAACACAGCCTCTATGGGAAAAAGACAACATCCCAGGCTGCTTATTAAATGGTCTAAAACAGGAGTTAAAGGAACAGCTGGGCACACTCTTCAGTCTCAGTCTAAAGGACTGGTTTTGTCCCAGCTGAGTAGAAAACAGCAACTGTAGTCCCCTTGCTCAAAGGGGATCCCTCAACTGACCCCAGGAACTATAGACCCATAAGCCTAACCAGCCTTATTTGCAAGGCCATGGAAAGAATCATAGATCTTAACAAGGATATAAGTGACCTTCAAACTCATACAACCCAGTTTGGCTTCGTTAAGGGCAGATCTTGCCTGCTAAACCTGGTGAACTTCGAGAATGTCACAAAGGCCCTGGGTGAAGGCAAAACAATTCACACTGCCTATCTTGACCTAGCCTAGGCATTTGACACAATCCTTCACTCAAGCATCATGGAGAAAACTCACACAGCTGAGGTCTAACCCTTACTTCACTAGATGGGTTGCCAACTGGCTCACAAACAGAGCACACAGTCAAAATTGGGGATGCCAACTCTACTAGCAGACCAGTTACCAGTGGTGTTCTACAGGGATCTGTGCTAGGTCCCCTACTGTTTGGGATCTATTTTTCAGAAGTCCAGGCAAAAATAGATGGCCTGAGAAGCTGATGACTACAAACCGGGTGCAATCACTGAATCCCCCAAAGATGTCAACATACTACAAAATGGGCTTACACAAGCAAATGATTGGGGTCAAAGTAACAGATGTAAACTAAATGCAAAAAAGTGCATGATCACCTCCTTCGGCAAAGGAGAACCCCCCTGCTAATTACAACATTAATACCCCCCAAGTTCAAACCCAGTGGTGAGAGATTTAGGAACACAAGTTGATGGCAGCCTTCATTGTGATAATCAGGTGTCCAGAGTAGTAAGGAAAGCCTTCCACGTTGCACACCTCATAAGCAAGGGTACAGCATCCAAAGCTAACGAGGATACAACTCCCCTGTACACGGCTCTAATCAAACCAATAATAGAGTACAATGCTCCCTTCTATATGTACCTCACCAGACATATGCAACAACTGGAAAGACCTCAGAGGTTTCTCACCATGAAAATTCAGGGCCTACAACACAACACATGACCTACATGGTCAGTCTGAAGGCCCCATCACTTTACTCAGTATTGTATAGACTGCTTAGAAGTGACTTGTGCCTGGCCTACAGAGCAGCCTTAGACCCTGCCTTGATGAAGCTGCTGCACATCTGCAAATCCAATGGCACAAGATTCACTCATTCTAGGTATCTTAACCTAACCTGCAATATTAACAGGACATGGAGAGACAGATCTCCCAGAGGTTGCCACTCCTCTGCGGCAAACTCCCAATTCATGTACAACAGAGCTCCTCAATGACCCTATTTAAGAATAACTGGGACAATTGGATGGGAAACCGTAAATTTACACTGGGGGTTTCCTATGTCCCTCTTAGACAGAGGAAGCTGGTGCTGACCTTGGATTCGCTCATAAACAGACTATATATCTTGGTCTATAAGGGAACAAGAGTACAACATTGCTAGGCTTGTACAGGCTTTAGAGCCAATAGCCTAGTAACCTATGATTAAGTTTAGATCCCTAGACAGAATATTTCTGATGCCATTTGACTTGCTGATATGCAATGAATTGGGTTGCAGGATGCCTTGTATGCCAGACAACAGGTCACATTTTAGCAGTCTGTAGGACAGAGTATAGTGACAAGTAGGACATGTTGTTTAGCCCTTCTGTACTTTTAGTAAGATATCTCTGGGGACATTCTAGTTGTTGCATGTGTCTTCTACTCAGTGAATGGCCTAATGAGAGCTGAATGGAGGACACTGGCATCCTTGGATCTAGACAAAATCCCCTTTTACATGAGCTGTGCAATACAGAAGGACTTTGTGGAGGTAACTTCCCGCATTTTGACTTACTATATTCTGTGAGCCAATTAGTAATCCAGCAGGTGACATAGGTGTTTATTCTTGCTTAGCTTTTCCACTTTGCCCGAGTGGGGAACTGTGTCAAAAGTTTTGGCTAGGCCAAGGTATGCAGTATGTACTGTTTTGCCTTCATCCAGTACTTTGACAACCTTTTCAAGAAAATCCAGCAGGCTAAGTAGGCATGATCTGCCCCTTGAATCCAAACAGAGAGGGGTCCAGTGTTTGGAAGTGCCTTATGTCCTTATTGATTAGCTTCATGATTAGTCTTTCCATGACTTTGGTTAAGAGGCTGGGCAGACTTCTGGGTCTGTAACTGCCTGGGTCCATAGAAGGTCGTCCTTTATACAGAAGGAATGGCTGTAGCTGTTCTCCATTAGCTTGCTACAAAACCTGTGTGGAGGCTGAGACTTATCAGTGTTTTACGGATGTAGTTAAATCACAATTCATGCTATTTAAGATGCATTCTAGTGTACTTGTATGATTTGCATGAAACTCCAGTTAGAACTGTACAGCAAGAGAAATAGCAGGAAAATGAGAACAAAGATGACGACCTCAAGTCCAGACGAAAATGCTCTAATGGAAGACCTGCTTGGTTTAATACAGATGGGCAGATAGCTATATATTAAGATAGATGAAAAACAGAAAACAAATACCCCAAATGTTAGAACACTGGTAAAACAGGTGAACACACAGTAATCAATGACTAGCAGAAATGAATTTGATACAACAAAAATAATGTAGCTAAACAAATAACAGAAAAAAGTGTTACCACAAACTATAAATAAAACAAAAGGAACAAGTAGTACGTCACCAAGGAAGTATTAAAGAGAAAACTACAAAGCAGCTAATACAAAAAAGTATCACTGTTAGTAGAATACAAGAAAGGGAATAGTCATCAAAAATTCTTAAAAGGATGTGGTAAAAACAACACACGATCTCAAACAGCCCAGGATTTATCATACATTCAAGTTCATTAATGGAAATAGTGTATCAGTACAAGAAACCCTTGGGAAGTATGCAGGTAAATATAAAGGAAAACTACAAAATAATTCATTGAGGAGCCACAAATGTTTTACAGAGAACTGGGAAACAAAAAAAGAATAGAAACAAAACCAACAAGGAAAAAGATACATTATTAAGAATTAATGAAGACCTTGTTGAACATAAAGATGACGAATGGATAGAAAAATTAAAAGAGTAAGAAGCTCTTATGCAGAGGATATGAAATGAGATGAAGTAACAGCCAAAGAAATCGAAAAAAAATTAAGAGACTGTCCTAAATGCAAAACCCCAGGCCCAGATCCAGTACCCTACTTCTATTTATAGGCATTAGCATCTCTACGCAAACATTTAGCCCAGAGTAAAAATTAATTATATGTACACCCCTAACAAACACGAACTTTGCCAAAGGGAAAAATGATACTCCCGCTTAAGAGTGAACCAGTAGGCCATCCTATGAAATACAGACCAACGACTTGCCTTCAAACAGAGGATTATGATCAGGTCGCCGATCTCAATGGGCTTATGATGCGTCTGCAACATAGGTGCCAATAAATTCACTTTGACAGCGATGCTCAGAAGGTGAATTTCTTGGCACTCATGTCGTGAACATAAGTTAGGATCGCTGACCCAATCAAAACTCTCTGCAGTGCAGGGAGTTTTTTTCTTCTCCATGTACTACTAGTTAAAGAAAAAGAAAAAGAAAAAAAATGCTAAGTGCCTTGCTGGCTGTCAAAGCTGTAAGGCGTATAGCGAGTGCTTTCAGAAAGGCAGTGTAACTCAGTCTTTTATGCTTACACTTACCTTCTGTCTCTCTCAACTGTATAGATTTTTGCCTCACATGTTTGGTCTGTTCTTCAAGTCCATGTTTTTCAGTCAAATTATTGAAAACACTAAGTTATGGCATACATTTAGGTTTCATTGTACCCATCAGAAAATGTAGGAAAATGCACATCCTATTATTCTGGTAACTTTCAAAAGATTATTACAAGAAGTCAGGACACTTGCCCAAGGCATACCTCTCAACCTCTTAGAGCAAGAAATCTGGACAAAGCCTATACTACAGGGACAGATTTTAAATATTGATCTTACAGACTTAAAAAGATGTTAGAACAGGATTTGTGTTAGCATACATTATCTGCAGGACATGAAGTCTGAAACTCAATGTCTGTCATTATTTAATGACTTCAATCCTCACTGATTTGCCAAAAAAAAAAAAAATTTCTGAGGGACAGACCAAAAATATGAGGCAACAATCTGCGAAAATCTGGACAGTTGAGAGGTATGGACCCAAGGACTGCGGGCAGAACCAAATCTTTTATTTCTGCCTCTCATTTGTTTGTCAGTACTGACAGATTTTACTGCCGAGTGCTAGACCCAACTTAACTTTAGCAGGGGGTGCTTAGCATCCGTTAAGGTCAGTTCTAATACAACTCTGGCGCTCAACTGATTTTTTTTTTTCCGAATATCAGAGCATAATCACCACGCTCCATGCACTACATATAAAATTACACATTTGAATCGATGCAGAGTTAATTACCATGTATAAAAAAACATAAGTCATGGCAATATAACAAAAATATAAAAATAATATGGAATAAAAAACATTTGTTGTTAAACCCACAACAGAGTTGTAAAAAGGGGAAAAATCTAAGAAAGGCATGGAGCGATTACAAAAAAGCTTTCAACAGCATTCCACGTTCACTAATAGAATGTTCATAGATGTACGAGATAAACCCAAACATTGATCAATTACATTGTAATAACTTAAATAGTGAAAAACCCCTCTGCAGCAAACCCATGACAAGGGCCAAATTTATCATCCCAGGTACAATATTTCAAAGGAGGATATCACAAGGTGATCACTTATCACTGCTGCTGTTTGTCTTGCCCTTAATCTAGCCAGCTGTTCACTTACTAGATCAGGCTATGGTTCAGCTTAACTTCCAGAAACAAACCTTGTTCAAATACAAAAGGGACAGGAGATGGAGTTAAAACTGTATATTCCATCAGATGATTATCTAAAAGCTCAATTACAAATGGTTACAACTTTTTCAGATGATGTAAGACTTGATATTTGGTTTTGAGAAATGTGAAGGAAAGCAGAAGCACCAAAAAACATTAATCTGGGACATGAATGTGACAAAGGGAAATTGAGCAGTAAGGAGTGTATACATATTTGGGAATAAAGGGTCAGCAATAAAATATGAACAAATCAGAACAATGCTTGGTAAGAAGTACTTCAGCAGACTAAAGCTAATATTGAAAACTGTCTTCACATCCAGGAATAAAGTCCAAGTTACAAATCAGTTTGCTCTTCCTGTTCTTAGTTCTGTTGTCAGTGACTGACCTCCAACAGCCTTGAATCTGTAAAATAAACAAATTGCTTTAAGCTTAAACATTACATAAAAAGCAGCATATACCAAGATTGTACATCTCTTTTCTCTGTCAGGGGGAGGCATGGACCTCCTCAAAACTGACATGTTTAATGCAATTAGGGAACTGCATTCATATCTGCTGAACTCATGAGATCCAAACATAGTGAAAGTTCTAAAGCATGAAGAGAAGTCTAAAATTACATATTTGCTTAGATTAGCAGAAGCATTTGAGAGGAGTGGAGTAGAAATATCAAACACAAAGAAGACAAGAATTCAGTAACTGAAAGTGCCGTAACAAGAAAAGAAAAGGCGAAAAAAAGAAAACTGCAAAGTCCATACACACATTGGCAAATTTAGAAGACTTCTAGACCAACCAAGATGACAAGGAGTTGACACAAGAATGATTAAGGAGAGGCAAATTTAAACTAAAAGGTGAAAAGCTTATAATGGTGTCCCCAAAATAGTGTGTTATGTACATACTGACTTACAAAGACTACAAAAAAGTGAGAGAAATGCAGGTTCTGTTAGAACTGTAAACGGCTGCACAATTTCACTGCCTGGTGTGATACACTCAAGGCTGATTGTCTATATACTGAAAGGCACAATAATGTGGCAAGACTGTTGCACTGGGGATTGTGCAAATACTACAGTAGAGATGTAGCTGAAAAACACTGGAAGCATTAACCACAAAGCATTACTGATAATGAAGTCTGGATCGCAAAGGATCACCATTACCTACAGTTGCCAAAATACATGCAAGAAAATTAAAAGAAAGACAAAAGTAGCATAATCGTTGAAATTGCTCTACCCAGCGATTACAGTTGTCTTGCATACAAAGACATTATCATAAAATACAAGGGTTTACAATCAGAAATGACAGCAATGTAGAGTAAAGATAGAAGGAGCAACAGGACAAAACAAATTTACAGCTGCATTTATATACACCATCAACGCATGTAGCCATGCATAAACTGCAGGAGTAGGCAATTCTGGGTACACTGCAGATGCTGAGAAGAGTCCTCTTAGCTAAAAAAGACTGAAGCAATACTAATTTCATGAACTTTAATCATATATCATTCCCATCATGGTATGAGAAACCCAAAACATTTGGAGAAATTCAAAAGGCAAGTTATTTCATCTAATACAACTTAGACTCGAGGTAAAATTCCCTAGCTTACCAGAACATAAATGAAGTATATGGACAGGGGACTGACCAATTAACATGGAAAATTAATTCTGTTATCTTTGTAGAACAGCTATTGAGATCAACAAATCCATACACACTATAATGCTGCATATAGCAAACTTAAGAAAACCTAAGCAGGTTTGAGAAAAAAAACACTAAACTCTCTAACCATGACTATAGGCTCTAACCAATGCTTCCCTGAAAATAATGGGTGCTCTACTTGCATAATGTGATAAAAACCTAATTTTCACTGCCTCATAAAGTGCAATGTTTAAGTTCTCAAATATAAGCACCCCTTAGCAATTCAAACTATACACAGCTCTCTATGCCTGTACAACTTTCATTTTAGAACAAAAATGCTACTCATCCTTTTAAAACACTTCTAATTAAAACACTCTCTGAAATATTTTACTCCAATTTTCTCAACACAACTAGCCAACATATTAGTAAACCCTAAAACATGTGTAAAACCCCACTGACTACTATTAGCATGCTCCATAGCCGGAAGCACTTTCATATAACCCAATCCCTAACACCACCACACTTAATATTCCAACAGATGTCAGACGGACAGCTAATATCTGCCCTTCAGCAAAAATATGAGAAAGTGATATATAACTAGATCCTTGATTATGCTATTAGACAGAAAGTTCTTGCAAGCAACCAGGAGTTTTATGCCAATTTACAGCATGACTTAAGTTATTTAAGAAATCAGTTACCATAATTATAATGCCATGGGAAAATAATAACTTGGCTTTACAGATAGGTATCAAGAAGGCATCTGAAATAGCAGTTCACATTTTTAATACCATTACTAAATTATTAATTAAAACATAAGCAAACACATTAAAAGAAAATAAAAAAAGTATTACAATTATTTTCATTTATATTATATATTACATATACGTTTCCCTTTTTTATAACAGCTGTCATTCAATCCAACATTACATAAATTGCTCAATTCCTGCCTTCCCTTAAACCTCACATCTCCTCCTGAACATAAACACCACTTCAGGTCTCCCCTGAAAAGAGGCTACTAGCATAGTGGGACAAACCTGGTCAACAAAAATAAAAGCATTACTCTTTGTATTGTTCAGACAAAATCCATTTCTATGTAATTTGCTCCTTCCCTTTTCTAAAGATCCCACTTCCAGTTCTTTTCTACAATATTTAATACTGCAAATATTGTCGGTTTAGATTTTGATTTCCATTTTCTAGTAATTGATTTTTGGGAAACCAATAGAGTTAAACTTGATAAGGGTTTACTACGTCTAGGTAATTAAGATTCTGTGTTCAGCTCAAAAGAATAATTTCCTTAGTTATAGCAATTTTTCCCCAAATATCTGACAGTACTCTGTCCCCCCCCCCAAAAAAAAAAGCATTTTCCCAGTAACCTCTCTCCCTTAACACCTGCTACATTTGTTATCCACTACAGGAAAAAATATTTGACATCTGTTTGGGAATTAAAATATCTATCAAACACTTCCAAGCAAAATTCCTACTTTCTGGACTTTATTGCGACCACTGCTCCCTTGTAAAAGTTTTTTCCAGTCTCTCTTCCCAATCTTTTCTAGCCTCCTCTGATTACATAATTATCATGCAATATTTGATATGCCCTACTAATTACCCCTTTTTAATGGCAGCTTCAGTTCCAGATTCTATTCTTTTCTCTTTGCCTAAACTCTGATTAACCCCTGGTAGTGAAGGCAGTGACTAACCTGCAGTCCAAACAACTTCTTGGCCCCCATCTGACTCTGTTAGCTTTCCTTCTCTAGTTAAAACTCAAAAACGTAAAATACTACTAAAACAAAACACACACTGGAGCCAAAATAAAGTTAGTGCTTTTGTCCCGTTTATTACGGAACTTCTTTTCTCTATTTATTTGTTCCCAATATCTTGGCTCCTTTGCCAATTTTCGCAAGTAAATTTCAGCCCCTTTTTGCCTATTTTTTAACTCCCTACTTGCAGTCATCCTTAATGGCAAAATCTCTTTTCTCCATTCCTGTGTTGGCTAAGTTCTTAGAATACCTTCTGCAACTTTATGAATGTAATATTCTGTACGGTTATTCTCTCTAAGGATCTGCATCCCAAATCCCACTCTCCTTATTCCTTGAACTCCCCCCTTGCTTTATAATTATCCCTTCCTACTTTGAATTATAACCCTCTGCTTGTGTTATGTATATGAGCCTTAACTATATATCTCTAAAATATCCCTTCAAATCAGCTAATTCTAAATCACCTTATTCTAATGGGAGTATCAGGTTACCCCATTTAACTCTTGCCTCCTTCCCATCTCAGATAAATTCCTTTAACTCTATTATTGTCTACATAATCTCGGCTTGATAACAATATCAGTGGCGGCTGGTGACTTCAAATCAAAGAAGGGCTGCAGGAGACAGCTGAATGGGTGGGGTCAATGGGAATGGGTGTGGCCAACTAGAAAGGGGAGGAGCTATTATCAAAACCACAAAAATTGTAACTTTAATTAAATATGCTGCCCTGGGTGCTAAACCATCATTATGAGAGTCCAATCAAGAAAAAAGGAAAGTGTAGAAGAAAAAAAATATTTCAATCCATTGGCTGCATGGCAGCTTACTTAATATCTAGATGGAAACAAAAAAGTTGTGAGGCATGAAAAAATAAATTACTTTTTAAATACATTACTGGAATGCTAGTCAAAATCAAGTATAAGAAAATTAAGCAGCACTCAACTCAAACCACTTTTCCTTGCACTCCAGTTCTAATTATAATTTATATTCAGCTTTATTAAAGTACCAAGTAATATGCTGAAAGTAGCAATCTCTGTGATACCCCCACTTGTAAAAATGTTTCTTATCCACAAAAGACCTGCTGCCTGACAACAACTATTTACTTGTTTCATGGGGAAAACATGATCAAAGTAAAAACTGAAAAGCAAACAGGAAACCAGCTCAACATACATTACTTAAAGGATTACTGCACAGGATATGGACCACACATGATAGATTGGCATTCTGTTTAGTTTGCAGATAAAGCCTGTAATGAGCTCTTAAAATAATGTAATCCTGTCCTTTATTACAAATACTGTCATAGTCATTTCAATAACCAAGGCTTATATGTTATCTAGTTATGTAAGTATTCTCTGCATGGCAACAACAGAAAGGCTTTCAATGTTGGCAATTTGTTAACAATATGCTTATTAAAACTTACTTGCATCTTACAATCTCAGACAAGCTTACCAGATGGTCGTTAAAGCATTGCTACTTAAACACAGAGCAACAGGCACTTTCTGAATAATGAGCATAAATCAACAGTATAAAAATATGACAGAAACCGGAACATTCCGCAAATCAAGGACAGATGAAAAGCCATTGTAGTACTTATGTCTACCTTGGATGGGGGGATAGTCTGCACATTTACACTACATAATTGTTCCTTGTCTTGCTTGGACACATCCAGAGTCACTACATGGAGGAGTGGGCCAGAGTCACTACATGGGGGAGTGGGGTACAACAAGTATGTCACAATTTGAAATGTCTCTGGCTGACTGCGATGGCCCTGGCACATTTGTCATACTTCTCAACCTCAGAGCAAGGAATCTGGACAAAGCCATACATAGAAGTGGAACAAAGGCCCAAAAATAAGGACAATTTTTAAATATTGGTCTTATAAACTTAGAAAGATAACAGAATAGTAGGTCTTGCATTAGTATGAATTTTCTGAAGGGTATGAAATCTGAAACTGAAATGTCTGTCATTATTTTCTAACTTCAGTCTTTAATGATTTGCCACTAATTTGCCAAAAAAACACAATTTTATGAAAAATGGACCAAAAATGTGATTCAGAAATTTTAAATAGCCACACAATACAGCTGGGAACCTGCAAAGGGGGGACACTTTTTAATATTAGTACTGCTAACTTGAGCAGCTGACAAAATAAAAGAATCTACATGCATTTCTTAAATAAAAGCAATCTATAACTAATTATTAGTTATTTATTAATTGTAAACCCTCCATGTTTTCTTCCAAAATTGCCATTTTGCGTAGAGATTATTAAGGGAAGAGCAACATTTTGAGCCAAAATCGGGTACAGTTGAGAGGTTTGGATATGCCTAATTCTATAAAGCAATTTATTTGCATGTACCTCTCAACCTGTTAATGCAGGAAATCTGGACAAGGCCAAATATATTGGGGGAACATATAAACAGTACTAAAAATTGCTCTTGTATAAACTAAGACAGTTGATAGAATAACAGGTCTTGCTTTAGCATGCATTTTTCTGAAGGTTATGAAGTCTGAAACTCAGTGTCTGTCATTATTTAGTGACTTCATTCCTAAATGATTTGCCAGAAAACCAGAAATTTTATGAGGAACAAACCAAAAATAAGAAGCAAACGGACAGATGAAGTTTCTGCAAGTTCCTTCTTGGTGGTTGCTGCCACCACCAAGGCATCAAGAGGGACTCACTTGGAGAGGAAAGACATCTTCTGGAGCTGTAATAAATTTGTTGGGTCTCCTCGGAACAGATTCCATGGTCTCTGGAGCGCTCCATGCCTTCCGACTCACTACAGACAAAAGTGGGTCGAATGGCAGAGACACCCAAGAGGTGGAGGCTCGGGAACCAAATGTGTCCAGGTATACGGACTCATCCTCAGAAGGGGCAAGGGTCTTCCAGCCACACCTCTGTCTAAGGATTTCCAAGATGTAAGGAGACTCAGAGGGGGGCCGTGGGGACCCTTACGACTCATCCAGGTCTGTATCTGAAGTGAGACTCAGGGGAGTCTAGATGCTTCCTCTTACATTTCTTCTTCCGTGGGACCTCCTCTGAATGTTCGGGCGAGGTTTCGGAAGACATGGGGTCACCCAGTGGGGTGTCCTGGGGCACAGGTTTCCTATGCTTGGCAGGAGGGGGGACAAAGGCCAGCACAGGCACCGAGGGAGAAGGAGCCAATGGAGCTAAGGTTGGCACAGTCTCAGGAGACAGCATGCTCCTCATCACCTCGAAGGTGCCACGGTCCCGAGTCAAAAGAGGCTCCGGCGAGCCTGGAGAACTCCTTCGAACAGAGAGCAAAGGCTGCGAGGCCGATGTAGGAGCAGAGCTCACCTGTGCCGAAGCTCCGAGTGGGAGAGCGGGGTCAGACAAGGGTTCGATGCCACTTCCCCCCTCGGAGCTGGCGAGAGAGCTTCGGTGTCCAGATAACTCGACGGTCTGAGACATCGAGATTGGAGCAGTCGGAACCAATAAGTGAGAAAAAACCCGAAGCAGACGGTTCCACCACCACCTCCATACACTCCGGCTCCGAGCTCGAGAATCGGAGGAGGAATCGATGGAGAAGCTGGGAGGGCTGAAGGAGCCAAAGCCTTATGGGCTAGACTTGAGAGTAATTTAGCAAGTGCCTGTGACTTGAGGAGCCTGTTGACCACTCTCTCCATGTCATGATCTGAAAGTCTGGAAGACCGAGAGGAGTGTGAAGAGGACTGGTGACTGCCCGCTCCAGGTTGCAGCAGAGGAGATTGTGGAGAGGAGTGTATCAGCTCCAAAGAGGGAGACCTTGATCTCTTATGTATCCGGACCGGCTCAGACAACACAGATGGAGCCACTGAAGACTTAGCTTTGTCGGAGCCAATGCTGGGGGCTGAAAGAGCCGAAGGCTTCTCAGTAATCTTTGTCTGTTCCAAGCAAGGAACCGATGGCTTGGAGTGTTTCTCGGACACTCTGGCTGGCTGAGGACCATGAGACGAGGCATCTTGAGGGTTCTTCAGGAGACCATGTAAAATAAGCTTACTTTTTCTTTCCTGCAGGACTCTAGAACTGAAAGCATGACAGATCGACCAAGAGTCCTGCAGGTGAATAGCCCTTAAACAGTAAACGCAACTCATGTGCCCGTCTGTATGGGACATTTTCAGGCAACACGAGTCACACATTTTAAACCCAGAGGGTTTAGACTCTAGACATAATGAACACGAATCAGGAAAAAAAAATATCACTCACAGCCTACAACAAGTAGAAGCAAACAGGCTGACAACAACCATAAAGGGAAAAAAAACTTAAAATTATTTTCTTTTTTTTTTTTTTTGAAAGAAAATGACGGCCAAAAACACCAGAGAGAGAAAGAGTTGTTAGGTGGAAAGATACACACTAACGAGTCAATATAACCAGAAATTTTGCAAAAATTAGCAATAACTAGAAAAAAAAAAAACAAAGTACTTAGCCTGAGCCAGTATGGAGCAATCTCGACTCTGTAAGCAGCAAACGAGATCTTGGTAGCTGCCACTAGGCATGTTGGGATAAGGGGTAGCCTCGAGCAAGTAAAAGCTCTTGAGCTATTGTATATCGGCTCTGAACACAACCAACAAGAATGAAGGCGAGATGTACAACATAACATTCATAGTTATCTCCAGATGAAAAATTTGAAGTACCTGACTTCTAGCCCTTAACAGATGCCTGGCTGGGGCCATAATGAGCCAGTTGTCTAGATATGGAATCCATGCAGTCTCGACTCAGCTGCCACCACTGCCATGCATTTGGTAAACACCCTGGTGGCTGTGATGCCAAAGGGCAGAGCTCTGAACTGGTAATGACTGGCTCCCAGCCAGAAGCGTAAATATCTTTTCGATTGTCTGTTCATTTTTATGTGATAGTACACATCCTGAAAGTCTATTGAGAACATCCAGTCATCCTTGTCCAGGAAAGAGAATGGACTGAACCTTGAACATCCAAAGCTGTGTGTCGAACTGACGTTCAAGTCGCTGAGATCCAGAAAGTACAGTTGTGTACACTTACGAGTGTATTCACTGTTGCACTCATCACATTTGGGTTATCTGCCTGCAGGAAGCCCTCAGCCGGCCTGAATACCGAAGTCTTTGGATTTCTGTGTCGGATGATTGTTGCTTCATCCATGACGTCAGGTTGTCAGGGATATAAAGCATGCAGTCGATGCCATTACATCAGTTTTTCTTGCCCCAGATGTCAGGTGCCCCCCTCAATAGGAAGCAATAATGTGGTGTGGTACACCCCCAACAAAAAGCAAATACACATGAAAAAAAAAAAAAAAAAAAAAATATATATATATATATATATATGCATATATATATATATATATATATGCATATATATATATATATATATATATATATATATATATATATATATATATACACAGCAAACAAGAAGGAAAGGTAAAGCCAAACGAAGTCAGGGGGCTGGAGGGAGGGTAACCAGGACTGCAACAGTGAATACACTTGAACATCTACATTTATGGTAAGTGTACACAACTGTACTAAGTTCTTCGTGTTTCACTGTTGCAGTCATCACATTTGGGTTGATTCCCAAAGCTAAGGGAGGGAGGAGGTAGTTAAAGAGCATTAGGGCCAGCTATTAAGCCCTGCAAGACTGCTGTGGCAATTCCAGCTCTGGATTTAGAAGATAGGCAGGTGGTAATGCTTGGTGAAGGTGTGTACAGAGCTCCAGGAAGCAGCTTCCAGGATGTCCCTGGTAGGAACTCCTCTGAGAAATGCCATAGAGGTAGATGCAGCCCTGGCGGAATGTGAAATCCCCTGTAGGGTAGGTTTTCCATGGTGCTTGCAGCAGAAATTAATGCAATGGGCTATCCATTTGGAAATTGTTTGCTTTGAAATGGCCCTCCCCTCTGCCCCTGCAGTAAAGCCAACTAGCAGCTGGTCAGATTTTCTGAGAGGCTTAGTCCTGTCAAACAGAATCCAAGTTGTCTGTGCATGTCCAGAGAGTGCAGTATCCATTCCCCTTTGTTTTGTGGATTAGGGAAAAAAGTAGGCAAATGAATGGACTGGTTTAGGGCCACACTAGACACCACCTTGGGCATAAAGGAAGGATTTGTCCAGAGGGAAACCCTGTCCACATGGAAGATAATGAAGGGTTCCACTGCCATGAGGGCCTGTACTTCAGACACTCTTCTTGCTGAAATGATGGCTAGAATTAAGGCTGTTTTCCAAGAAAGGAATTTCAACTCTGCTGTTTCTGCTGGCTCAAGGGGGGGGGGGGGGGAGCTTTTCCAATACAAAGTTAAGGTCCCAGGCTGGAGTGGGAGCTCTCCGGGGGGGGGGGGGGTCTTACATTTTTGGCCCCTCTAAGGAACTGTTTTTGCAAGGGGTGAGAGAAGAGGGGTGGCTCAGTATTATAATGCGCTGAAATGGCAGAGCCATGAATCTTAATTGACGAGAAGGCTAGGCCCTTGTGGAGCATTTCTGTTAAGTACTCTAGAATATGAGGTAAACTGGGTACCGTTGTGCCCATCCCCTGAGCCTGGCTCCAGGAACAGTATCTTTTCCACATTTCAGCATAGGATTTTCTGGTACTAGGCCTCCTTGCCTCCAGAATGACATCCCGCACCTGCTTACTGAGGGATGCTAGAGGAGAGCTTATGGAATTAGCCAGGCTGCAAGGTTCAGGGTTTGAAATTGAGGGTGCAGAATTTGGCCCGCCTGCTGGGACAGCACGGAAGGGGAGTGAGGCAGGTGCCATAGGTGCAGCAGTGTCAGACTGCGCAAGAGGGGGTGCAAGTGCTGACGTGGCCAGTCTGGTGCAATCAGTACTGTTCTTGGCTTGTCCTGTTTGATCTTTAGTAGAACCTTCGAGAAGAGAGGCAGAGGAGGAAAGGCATAAACCGAGAGGCTTTCCCAGGTAAAGGACAGGGCATCCACTTTCCAAGCTTGACTGTGGGGAGTTCTGGTGCAGAATTTGTTCAACTGGTAGTTCTGAGGGGAGGCAAACAGGTCTACCTCGGGGTCACACATTTGTTCCTCAAGAGGTTGAATACTTTGGGTTCTAGTTTCCATTCTTGTGGGTCCATGAGATTTCTGCTTAAGTCTGCCAGTGAATTTAGTTTGCCTGGCAAAAATTGAGCTTGTAGGTGCACTTGGGTAGCTCAAAGCTGTGCCCCACAGAGCCACAACTAGACTGCAGAGAGGGTAGGAGTGGGTTCCCCCTGCATGTTTATGTACCACATAGCTGTGGTGTTGTCTGTCTTTACCAATAGTTGCCCTGGAAGAATAAGGTCTTTGAAGGCCGTCAGAGCATTCTGTACAGCTAACATTTCTTTTCGATTGATATGCAGGTGCATCTGTCTCGGGTTCCATTTGTCCTGAATGCACTGCCCTGCCATGTGAGCCCCCCCATGCATAGTCTGATGCGACTGTTGTTAGGGTTTGGGCAGCAGGGGGTAGAGTGAAAGGGAGTCCCTTGTTGTGGTAGCAAGCCTCTGCCCACCAAAGGAGCTCTGTCCTTAGACAAGGAATGATAGGAATCATTGTTTCCAGGTCCTGAGAATGTTGACACCATATACTTTAGATATCACTGGAGTTTCCTCATACGCAGTCCTGCATATGGAATTAGCAGAATGCAAGAGGCCATGAACCCCAGAGCTTGCAGTATTTTCCTTGCAGAAAGCTGGGTTTTTGTAGCCAGTAGTTTGAAGTAGGTTGTCAAACTTGTTTCTCCAGAGTGAGGAATGCCATCTGGGAAGTTGTGCTCAAGCTTGCTCCTAGGAATACAATCTGTTGGCAGGGTGCTAGGTGAGATTTCTTTTTGTTGATGGTGTACCCCAGTGAGGTTAGAAGTTTCTTTACAAATGCCAGGTGTTGTAATAGCAAGTCCTGGCTTTCTGCCTGAATCAGACAATTGTCCAGGTATGGGTAAATTTTAATATTTCTCTGCCTGCAAAATACAACGGCTGGAGCCTGACACTGTGAACACCCTGGGCATGGTGGATAAGCCAAAGGGAAGTGCAGAGAACTGAAATTGCATGGAGCCCGCCCTGAAAAGTAGGTATTGTCTGCAGGATTCTCTTATTGGGATGTGCAGGTAAAAAGAAGTTACGTCTTACCATAACGTTCCATCTGAATTGTTGATCTTCCAGTCATCACTGATGGGTTCGGTTCTGAGCCCTTGGAACAGAGTCAACTTATACCAAAAACTCTCGAGCTAAGCTGCAACCCACAATGCCCTTTACGCAGTTACCTCAGATCGAGTTTGCATGCAACATATAGGAGGAAAAAGTCAGAGGCCATCTCTGAGCAGAAACCCTAAGACACCACAAAGACCCAAATCATCTGCCAGGAACCTTTGGAGGGGGTTGGTGGGAGGGTGTGATGACTGGAAGATCAACAACTCAGATGGAACTTTATGGTAAGACATAACTTCTTTATCTGAAGTTGTTAATCTTCTTCCTATTCATCACGGATGGGAGCGACTCCCCAGCTACTTGGAGAACCTGGGTGGCCCTTAAGGAAGAACATTCCTGAGAACCACTGAACCAAAAGCAGCTCTTCCCCTGGAGATCAGATCCAATTTGTAATGCTTGATAAAGGTGTGGGGCTTAGCCCAAATGGCAGCTGCACAAATGTCATCCATGGAGGCCCTAGAGTGGAAGGCAACAGATGTTGCAATAGCCCTAGTTGAATGAGCTTTGATTTGGTCAGGCTTAGATCCATCTGAAAGTGAATATGTGAAGGCAATGCAATCCCTGAGCCATTTAGACAAAGTAACTTTCGATACTGCACCTCCCATTCTAGGACCAGTAAGAGAGATGAAAAGCTGGTCCGACTTGTGAAAGGATTTAGTTCTGTCCAGATAGAAACTTAATTGTCTATGAACATCCAAGGAATGTAAAGTACAGTTTTGTACCTACCATAAATGTAGATGTCCGAACAGGATAGCATCTGCAGTCCTAACAAATGGGTTGTCCTGTCGTCAGGCAGCCCTTCGGTCGGCCGGATTCCAAAGTCTGGGTCTGGCCTCGGCTGGTGTCGCACTTCACCCGACGTCATGTCTGCTGGTCTTCGGGTATAAAGGTATCAGCCGACGCCATTTTCCTCAGTGTTTCTTGCCCCAGATGCCAGTTGCCCTCTTGGAAAGCTAAATTTTTGGGTAAATGCCAATGTTTCCAAAAAAGTAGAAGGCAAACACAAAAAAAAAACATGTATGTACATATATACAAACAAATACACCATAAGAGATCCCCCCCAGCTAGCTATTAGGAGGGTAAATACCCAAGGAGTACCACAGAGGGGAAGGAGGGTGGGTAATCCTGACTGCAGATGCTATCCTGTTCTGACATCTACATTTATGGTAGGTACAAAACTGTACTATGTCCTTCAAGGATGCATCTGCAGTCCTAACAAATGGGTAGAATACCATAGCCAAACTAGGGGAGGAGGAAGAAGAATTATGGTGTAGTTAGGATCCCTTGCAAAACAGCAGTGGCAAAGCCTGCTCGGGATCTAGAGTATAGAGGTAAGTTATAATGCTTGGCAAATGTATGCACGGAGGTCCAAGTAGCCGCCTCAATAATGTCCTTGGTAGTCACTCCTCGTAAGAAAGCTGTGGTAGTGGCTGTAGCCCTTGTAGAATGAGGTCTTATGTTCTGTGGAATTTGCTTTCCATGGTAGGAGTAACAGAATCTTATGCAATTTCCTATCCACTTGGAGATTGTCTGTTTGGAAATTGCTTTTCCTTCCCTTCCTGTTGCATAAGCTACTAGAAGCTGGTCAGTTTTTCTATTGCCCTTGGTTCTGTCCAGGTAGTAGCGCAACTGTCTGTGTACATCCAAGGTATGCAGCCGTCTTTCCCCCCTGTTCTGTGGATTGGGAAAGAAGGTAGGTAGGTGGATTGCCTGGTTTAGAGACACTCTGGATACCACCTTAGGCATAAATGTAGGATTAGTTCTCATGGACACTCTATCTTGATGGAAGATTAGGAAGGGATGTACTGCCATTAAGGCCTGAAGTTCCGAAACCCTCCTTGCTGAAGTAATTGCCAGTAGGAAAGCAGTTTTCCAGGATAGGTGTTGAAGGTCTGCTGTTGCTGCTGGTTCGAATGGAGGGAGTGTCAATTTTTCTAGCACAAAGTTCAAGTCCCATGCTGGTAATGGTGGTTTCCTAGGCGGTTTTACATTCTTGATTCCTCTGAGGAACTGCCTGAGTAGAGGATGTGAGAAGACAGGGGGTTCGAAGCTGTATTCTGCAGAAATAGCTGATGCATGTATCTTGATGGAGGAATAGGACAGGCCTGTATGGAGAAGCTCTGCCAAATATTCCAGGATGTTGGCAATATCTATCTTTGACACATCTTTTCCTCTTTCAGTACTCCAAATGACAAACCTTTTCCATTTTCCTGCATAGTTCCTTCTTGTTGAAGGTCTGCGGGCCTCAAGGATAATGTCTTTAACCCTTTGGGATAAATCTGGGTTAGTTGCTCTTATGTAATGTTCCAGGCAGTCAGTTGCAGAGTTTTCAGGTTTGGATGCATGATGTTGTAGTCGCTCTGAGTTAACATCAAAGGAATTAGGGGTAGTGTCCACGTTCCCCCCCCCCCCCCCCCGAGACATACTCCTCAGCAATGGATACCAATGTTGTCTTGGCCAATTTGGAGCTATCAGAATTATCCTTGGACGTTCCTCTTTGATTTTCAGTAGTACCTTGTGCATCAAAGGAAGAGGTGGAAATGCATATGCTGTCAGGTCTTTCCAACTGAAGGATAGAGAGTCCACCTTCCAAGCAAGTGGGTGGTATGTCCTTGTGCAGAATTTCTTGATCTGGTGATTGAGTGGGGATGCGAATAGGTCTATTTGTGGCATTCCCCATTTGTTTGTGATGGCCTTGAAGATGTCCGGGTGTAGCATCCATTCGTGAGCATCCGAGGTAGTTCTGCTTAACATGTCTGCTAGGATGTTTTCTTTTCCCGGTACAAATATTGCCTGTAACTGAATGTTGTAGCTCAGAGCCATTCGACATAGGGGGTATGAATGAGTGCCTCCCTGTTTGTTGATGTACCACATGACTGTGGTGTTGTCTGTCCTTATCATTAATTGGCCTTCTTTGAGGAATGGTCTGAAATTCTGGATTGCTAGTTTTACTGCCAGCATTTCTTTTTGATTTATGTGCAGGTGCAGCTGATCTGGAGTCCATAATCCTTGAATGCATTTGTCCAGCATGTGGGCCCCCCAACCTAGGTCTGAGGCGTCCGTTGTGATGGTTTGGCTTGCTTGAATGTTGTTGAAGGGCAAACCTGGGTTTGACTGGCATGCTTGAGCCCACCATAGGAACTCTTGTTTCAGGCATGGGATTAGTGGTATCTCGGTTTCTAAGCTGTGCCTGTGTTGAGACCATAAATTTTTTAGGTACCACTGTAGCTTTCTCATATGCAGTCTGGCATGGGGGACCAGGATTATGCATGATGCCATGAAGCCCAAGGCCCGCAGTACTTTCCTTGCTGTTAGTTTGTTCTGCTTTGTTAATGCCAAGAAGTAAAGAGGTAGATGTTCTTGTTTTTCTGCAGTTAGGAATGCCATCTGTTTTACTGTGTCCAATTCTGCACCTAAGAATGTTCTTGTTTGGGATGGTATCAGTCTTGACTTTTTTAAATTGACTGTGTATCCCAGGGCTTGTAGTAAGCAAATGACTCTTTGTAAGTCTTGTGTCAGCTTGCTTTTGTTGTCCGCTTGTATCAGGCAGTCGTCCAGGTATGGATAAATTTGGATTCCCTGTAGCCTGCAATGAGCGATTACTGATGCCAGGCATTCTGTGAATACTCTGGGCGCAGTAGATAAGCCAAAGGGCAATGCTGAGAATTGATAATGCTCTGATCCTGCAAGAAATCTGAGGTATCTTCTGCAATTTGGTCATATGGGGACGTGCAGGTATGCCTCCTTGAGATCTAGAGTTACCAGCCAACACTCCTTGCCCAGCATGGGAAGAAGTTGCTGTAGGGTCAGCATTTTGAATTTTGGAACAATGATGAATGTGTTTAAAGCGGACAGGTCGAGAATAGGTCTCCAACTTTTCTCTTTTCTTGGCACTAGGAAGAGTCTGGAATAAAATCCTTTGCCCTGTTCTGTAGGTGGCACCCTTTCCACAGCTCTCATCTTTGTTAATTGAGCTATCTGTTTTAGAGCTTCTGTTTTTTGATTTGGTGGTAGGTTTGGCATTCCTCTTTTTACTGGTAAGGTGTGGAAATGAAACCTGTAGCCTTGGTCTATAGTTTGCAAAATCCACTTGTCTTGTGATATGGTGCCAATTTTTTGAAAATAAGGCTAGCTTTCCGCCTAAGGGTGCTGCTATTTGTTCCCTGGAAGGCGGTGTCAGAGCCAAGTCACTGTGTTTGTCCGGTTGCAGTGGCAGTGGTTGTGTCTGTGCCTCGTTTGGTATTGCCTTGCCACTGGCGTCCTCTGTAGGCACCTCCTCTGGATTGATTTCTGCCTCTGGAACGTCTATTCCTGCCTCTCTGAGATTTAGAGGAGTCTGGAAAGGACCAATTTTTGGAAGGCCAGTTCTTGCTAAACCTTGGGGGCTGAACCTGTAAGAAATCTTTAACTGTTTGTACAGATTTTGCCTTCTCTTCCATTTTCTTCATTACTTGCTGGGCAGGAGAACCAAATAGACTGACCTTATCCATAGGAGCATCTAATAGCTTTGCTTTAACATGATCCGGCAAGACCTGTTCTTTCAACCATGCATGCCTTCTTATAACTGTGCCAGTCATGGCTGATCTAAATGAAGCCTCCAGTGCATCATAGCCACATTTTAAAGAATGGTTACTAACCTGCTGAATGTTATTCACCATTTCTAAAACATATTTCTTATCTAAGGAATCATCAGAGGACAGTTTCTTAGTTAACTGATCAAGCATGAACTCTTGGTATTGGATCATATGAAACTGACAGTTCAAAGCTCTAGCTGAGAGAGTAGCAGAGGTGTATACTTTTTTACCCCATCTCTCCAAGGACCTGGATTCCCTTTCAGAAGGGAGAGGGTTTTTCGCTGAGGTCGAAGCTACTGCCTTAGGCCCGTGGGAGATCGTCTCAGGATCTGCAAGGGGAGCCTTGTATAAGTGGTGATGAGTGTCCGGTACCCTGTAAAACCTATCTGGCTTGGCAGGGGCTGGAGGTAAAGTATCAGGAGCAGTGCAAACATCATTAAATGCATCATCCACAACTGGAAGAACTGGAGGTATAGCTAAGGGCCTATGTTGCGGTAAGTGTAGAAAGGTCCTAAGCCTTTTCTTGAATCTGAGAAATCTTGTCCCTGCCATTGGAATTGCTCTCTCATGGCATGTAAGGTTTCCCCAAAGGAAAATTCCTCTGGTGGAGAGGCAGAAGGTATAGATTCTTCAGCATCGGAATCTTCATAAGTAGAAAAAGGAGCCTCTGGATGGTCTGTATTGTCTGAATCATCAGAAGAGTCATCTGAGGACACTGGCTCAGGGGGCTCTGCTCTAGGTCTCTTTTCTGGAGGTTGAGAGGCCCTGTCTGGGTGAGATTGGGATCCCCTAATTAAAGAGATGAGATCCTCTGCCAGAGTAAGCATTTGGGAACTGGAACTGGGCCTGTGAGAGGGGGGTTTAACAGGTACAGACTTAGCAGTTTTGGCTGCTTTAGCCCTGGCAAAGGCCTTTATAGACATGGCTGCAGGAGGCCTAGCAGCACCACGTGCTGGGGTAGAGACATCCAAAGGGATGGTGTCCGATAATTCTAGAGAAACCACATTAGTAGGCAAAACTTCAGAGGCCGATTCAACTAGGGTAGCAGGAGCCTCGGTAGTAGTCATGGATTCGGCTGAAGATTGACCCGTTTCCTCGGTTTCGGCCGAAACAGAGACACTCGCGGTTTGCTTAACCGTGGTTTCGGCCGAAACCGCGGACCGTGAGTGTCGGTCTTTTCTTTGCTTCTTAACAATTTGAGAAGTCGGAGGATCCGACGGCATAATGTACGCAAAATCTGAGCCGAAAAACTGTTCAGCAAACTCCGACCAACGCCTAAGCGTTCGTCGGTTGAAAGAAGCACAGGCTAAACAGGCTGCTACGTCATGGTCTGGGCCTAAACAAGGTAAGCAGTAAGAGTGGAAATCTTTATGAGGTATTTGTTTCCCACAAGTTAAACAGTTATTCACTTTTTCTGACATCGGCTGAGGCAAGAAAGAGTCCCCAACGGGTACTTAGCTTTTAGAAGTCTTCGAAGTAGTATTCGGTAGTAGTAATCTCTGGATCTGACCGACCGGCACTTGCGAACAGCTTCTGCTTCGGGCGCCACGCGGCAAGAAAGACTGAGGAAAATGGCGTCGGCTGATGCCTTTATACCCGAAGACCAGCAGAGATGACGTCGGGTGAAGTGTGACACCAGCCGAGGCCAGACCCAGACTTTGGAATCCGGCCGACCGAAGGGCTGCCTGACGACAGGACAACCCATTTGTTAGGACTGCAGATGCATCCTTGAAGGACATCAGTATTCTCCCTTGTTAGAGTAATTTGGGAAGAACACAGGGAGCTCAATGGACCGATTAATGGAAAAGTCAGAAACCACTTTGGGCAGAAAGGATGGGTTAGTACAAAGTGATACTCTGTCCTTATGAAAGATCAGATAAGGGCTCTTGATACATAATGCTTGTAATTCAGAAATTTGTCTGGCTGAGGTTAAAGCCATCAGAAATAAGGATTTCCATGACAGGAATTTTAGATCACATGTCACAGCTGGCTCAAAAGGGGGCAGAGAAAGACTGCTGAACCAAGGACAGATTCCATGCCTCTACCGGCTGCCTGATGGGAAGTCTGTTGTGGAAAATACCCTTAAGGAAAGTCTTGCAAAGGCAAGAGGAAATAAGCGGGACTCCATCTGAACCATTATGGAAGTTGGAAACAGCTGCTAGAAGGACTCGAATGGTGGAAGCTGATGCCCCATTGTCGAACAGTTCAGCCAGGAAATGAAGAAAAGTGGCTACCGGAGCTGAGAACGGGTCTAGCTTCTGATTGCATGACCAAATAGAGAATCTTTTCCATTTGTCCCTGTAAAGTTTCCTGGTGGATGGTTTATGAGAGGCCAAGATAATATCACGTACGGGTGAAGAGAGGGTTTCCTGCCTGGTAACTAACAGAAGTGGAGAAACCAAGCTGTCAGCTTGAGAGTGGACAGATTTGGGGGAGTCAGCCCTTGTGGGTGAGATATGAGGTCTTGACGAGTGTCTAGGATCCAAGGAGGTTGTAACAGATGAGGTCAGAGGAAGGAAAACCACACTTGACGGGGCAATGAGGATCACTGCTTCTCAAACGAATCACTTTCCTTGGAACAAGGGGGATCAGAGGAATCGGAGGATAAGCATAAAGGAGATCCATGGGCCAATCGTGAACCAAAGCACCTCTCGGTGACTCCCTGACAGGGGGAAAGAGGGCAAAGTAGCTGCTGCATTTTGT
This sequence comes from Protopterus annectens, assembly GCF_019279795.1. Taxonomy (NCBI): domain Eukaryota; kingdom Metazoa; phylum Chordata; order Ceratodontiformes; family Protopteridae; genus Protopterus; species Protopterus annectens. Next base: position 326,435,412 of record NC_056731.1, read on the forward strand.
GTTTGAGGGGGAGGCAAAAAGGTTGCAGCATGGCTGGCCCCAACGGCTGAAAATTTCAGCCACCACACTCTGGTTGAGAGACCACTCATGAGGATGGAGAATGCATCTGCTTAGCCTGTCCGCAATCATGCTGGAGCTCCCGGGACATGCGTTGCGATCAGAAAGTGGTTGGAAGCTATCACCCACTGCCAGATTCTCATAGCTTCGCGACATAGGGGTAAGGATTTGGTCCATCCCTGTTTGTTTATGCACCAGACCACGGAAATGTCAGACTGGACAGCAATCATTCTGGACGGAAGGAGCGGATGGAAAGCTTGCAACGCCAATAGCACCACTCTTAGCTCCAGGACATTGATATGCAAGTTGACCTCTACATTGGACCACATGCATTGGACTGACTTTCCCTGGAAGTGGCCCCCTCACTCCATCAGGGAAGCATCCGTGGTCACCGTGGCGCTGGGTTGGGAAGTCTTGAAGGGGCGATACCAAAGACTTTCGTCTGTACTCATCCACCAGAGGAGATCTTGTTTGCAAGTGTTGGTGATGAGAATCTGTGAGCTCAGGGGGTGAAGACTGAGTATCCACTGGGCCTGAAGGAGCCATTGTAGTAATCTCATGTGTAGTCTGGCTAAGGGAACAATAGGGATGGCTGCAGCCATAGACCCCAGGGCTTGGAGAACGTCCCTTGCAGACACCTTTCTTCGACAGAGTATCACTTTAACCTGTGCCCTTAATCTCTGATGCCTGTGAAGAGGAAGTGAGATCAGGCTTGACTGGGTGATGAATATTGTCCCTATGAATTCCAATTGTTGTGAGGGTTGTAGTTTGGATTTCTCCCAATGTATGATGCCCAGCGACTCTGCTAGAACCAGGATGTAGCGGAGGGCCCTGACCAGTAGACGCTTGGTGGGAGTGGAGAGGAGCCAATAGTCTTGGTACGGAAAGACCTGAAATCCCTAAAGTCTCAGATGAGCTGTTACCACTACAAGGCATTTTCGTGAACACTCTGGGGGCCATCAAGAGACCGAAAGGCAGGGCTCTGAATTGGTAGTGATTGGCTCTCAACTGGAAGCAAAGGAGGCTCCTGGATCGCTTGTCCATCTTGATATGGTAATACGCATCCTGGAGATCTAATGAGCACATCCACACACCCTCCCGCAGAAAGGAAAGGATGGATTGAACCGTGACCATGTGTAACTTGGTCTGAACTACCGACTTGTTTAGTTGGCTGAGATTCAGAATGGGCCTCCAGTCCCCTGTCTTCTTTGGCACCAAAAAGAATCTTGAGTAGAACCCTGATCTGCACTGATCTGGGGGAACCTGTTGGATGGCTCGTTTTTGGCATAGCTTTCATATTTCGGAAGCTGCCTCTTCCCTTTGACTGGGTGGAACATCGGGAAGGGATTTCGGAGGTCTTGGATAAGATATTAGGGGAATATGGTAGCCTCTGATAATGATTCACGGCACCCACTGATGGTCTGTAATAGAGAGCCAGGCAGCTTGGTGCAGAGAAAAATGCGCCCCGACTGCTTCCAGAGGAAAGCAATTGGGCAGCGCTTCAGGAACGCTGATATGATCTACCCGAGAATGAATCCCTGGAGCCCTGGTTCCAGGGACCCCCTCTCTGCCCCGAAAGGGGCATCTTCCATTACTGGAACCTCCTCTGCCTCTGGAGGAGTCCTCACCACGTGTCACGGAAAGGATCTTGAGACTTCTTGTGCCACATCTTCCCGCTCCTCCGATTCCTGGAGAATGAAAGCTGAGGTTTGGAAAAGCATAGGCCAACAGCAGACAAGGTCTTCCCGTCTTGCTCGCACCTGGCTAATGTATCCTTGACCTTAGCCCCGAACAGAGCTGATGGTTCAATAGGGGCATTTAAAAAGGAAGACATGAAGGGGTCTGCGAGGTCACAAATGCGCATCCAGGCATGGCATCTCATGACTACGCCTGCACCCGCAGCTCTAGCCGGTCCGTCAGTTGCGTGTGACAGCAACCTCATGGATGAATTGGATATTGACTCTAGGGTGGCAAGTTGGGAAGTAACCATCTCTTGCTCCATCTGACACTTGGCCCGCGAGGGTTCCGGAGAGTTAGGAGATCAGATCTCTCTCGAGCCTTGTAAAATGTGCCAAAAAGTTCAGAGACCTAACTGCAAAGGTCGCTGATGCAAAAACTCGCTTCCCTAACCTGTCCACTGCCCGGGACTCTCTGTTGGGCGGGTGAACAGCAGGACTCTCTTCCACAAGGTCCTTTTTCGTGGCTGCCGCCACCACCATAGCATCCACTGGCAAATCTCTAGACCAATGCGGTTGATCCTGTAGAGGGGAGAGTACCCTGTCTGATCTCCTGGGGATGGCCTCAACGGAGTTTGGGTTCTTCCATGCCCGCTGCACGATGAGCTTAACCAACTCATCGGCGGGAGGGGGGGGTCACCGAAGAAGTAGAGGGCCAAGAGCGAAACGCCTGCAGGAATACAGATTCATCCAAGGAAGGATTGGAGGGCTTCCAGTCACCCCTCTGTTTCAAGATTTCCATGATGTCTCCAAAGGAGACAGTCAGGGGGTGACTGTGGGGATCCTTCCCCATCATCATAGTCCGTATCTTCTGTGAGGGACTCCTCTGGGGAGTCCATGTGTTTCCTCTTACATGCCCATTTCTGAGGGGGTTCTTCAGTGGGCACATCCAAAGAAGACTCACAAAGGGAAATACCATGGACAGGGGTTTCCTGGGCAATGTGCTCTTGGAGTCCTGGGAGGGTGGCCTTTGACAGCTGCGACTCGGAAGGAACTGGGGGATAACAGACGGAGGATTGCTAGAAGCAAGCACCTTCTCCACCCAGAAAGCAGGCCCGCCCGAAGAGGAGTGGGAGCCTGGAACCAAAGAAGACAAAATCGGAACCGGGGTCACACCCCGCGCCACACGGTTCGCCCCCGGAGATGGAGCCTCAAGCAAAGTCGAAGTGGTAGTCACCCTCAGATCTGAAGCCGGGACCAACAACACAGTCGGATCAGAGACCGGAACCAGAGGTTCCACCTCCCCAAGCATGAGATAGAGGGAGGGTGGGCTCTGACGGAACCAAAACCCAAAGGGGCCTCGGGGTCTCAGACACTGTCGTTGTCGGCACAGAGGAAGGGGGTCCTCTAGAAAATGTCAGATATATGAGCCTTGGAACAGAGACTTCCAAGGGAGGAGAGTATGTAGGGGTCGCCGGAGTAACAGACCCAAAGCCTGGAGTGGGATAGGGTCTAGGCAAATTTGAAATTCCCCTGGTGGTCAGCAGCTGGTCAAAAAGGCGCACCACATCCAATTCTGAAAGGCTCCTGGTGGATCTTATCGATGCCCCTGAGGGGAATCAGGCTGGTCCAAAAAGGGGCTGCAGGCTTGTCCAGCAAACAGGTCCACAGATGACTAGTATTGGGTCCATGGTGTATCACAGAATGGCACAGATGATTCCAACTTAGAAACCGGCAACAACGGTATGGTTGGAGCTGAGAACAGGCTCGGAGCCGAAGTCACAACAGGGGGTGGATGTCAAAAATGGCTCCGAAGTTGTCGGAACCGACATCGGAGCAGAGGTGGGTGACGTCGGTACCGAGATAGAGACAAACTGATTGGAACCGAGGTAGTAGATGGCGCCGTAGTTGTCGGTGCCGGGGTAGGTGCCGATGAGGCGACCTCAGTAAGCTTCACTGGAGCCGAACTCGGAACCAATGTAGTTGGAACTGAGGAGATTGTACGGTGCTCGGAGGAAGACTTTTGGGCCTTGTGCTTATGGCTTTTACCTCTGTTACCAGCAGATGAAGAGAGGTCTGAGCGAGGACGTTTCTTGTCCACAGAAGGAGGGGATGAGACCTCTGTCACAGAAATAGCCTCCAAAAAAGGCGTTGCAAGCAGGCCCTACAGAATCAATTTATTCTGACATTCACTCAGCGTCCGATGACTGAAGCTAGCACAAATATCACACGGGGTTTCGTCGACAAATGCGGAACCCCCAAACAGTACACACACTCTTCATGAAGGTCGCTATTCGGAAGTTTACCACTGCAAGAAGAGCAGTGTTTAAACCCCGTAGTTCCCTTCTCAGACATAACACTACACACAAAAGGAAAGTGAAGAAAATGAAGAAAGTAAAGAGAGGAAATGCCAACAATGGTCATAAGCTACCACAAGGGTAGAAAGTTCAAAATACCAACAATGGTACGAAAGGGATACCTGTGGGTAGAGCTGAGTATATAAAGATATCAAAGAACAAGCAATAAACGAGAAAAAACTTTTACAAAAAAACTTGTAAATATATAAGATAAATCACTTAGTTGGAGAGCTTGGTGAAACACTGCTATATGGCTGCGCGGCAAAAGAGATCTGGGGTAACTGAGTAAAGGGCATTGTGGGTAGCAGCTTGGCTCGAGAGTTTTTGGTGCACGCAAGCTTGGTATAAGGCCAACTCGGTTCCGAGGGCTCGGAACCGAACACAACAGTGATGAATAGGAAGAAGATTAACAACTTCAGATGCGTGTTTTAAGTTTAGGGTTGCCAGCCAGGCATCCTTGGCTAGCACAGGAAGAAGCTGTTGAAGAGTTAGCATTTTGAATTTTGGAACCACCAGAAAGGTGTTGAGAATAGAGAGGTCCAGGATAGGATGCCAGGAGTTTTCTTTTCTGGGTACCAGAAAAAGTCTTGAAAAAAACCTTGTCCTCTTAGCTCTGCTGGGACAGGTTGAATAGCCCTGATACTGAGAAGAGAAAGAACCTGCTGTTGGGCCTCCACCCACTGATTAGTGGGGAGGTCTGGCCAACCATTTGGGGATGGTAGTGTGTGGAAGTGGAATCTGTATCCTTGGGAAACTGTTTCAAACCCATTTGTCCTGGGTAACGAGTTCCCAGTCTTTTGCATGCAGGGCGAGCTTTCCTCCTAAGGGAGCAAGTAGTTGAGCAGGGCTTGGACGAGTTAAGTTTAAGTCATTGTGCCATTTTTCCATAGGAGGGTGGCTTACTACTCCCTGCTTTGGAAGCGGGAGCCCCCCACTGCTTAGATCTGTGCGTAGCCTGAGACTGAAGTCTTGGTGGTCTGCTGTTCTTGGGTTTGGACTGGACCTGGAAGGGACTGGAAAGGACCAGTTCTTTGAAGGCCAATGCCTACTGAATCTGGGAGGCTGTACTTGTAGAAAATCTTTAACAGTTTGCATAGATTTAGCTTTTTCCTCCATCGTTTTGAAGACCTCCTCTGCTTTGTTGCCAAAAAGGCAGTCTTGGTTTAAGGGTGCATCCAGTAATTTAACTTTAACATGATCTGGCAAGTTTTGTTCCTTAAGCCAAGCATGCCTTCTAAGTACAGACCCAGGGACAGCAGCCCTGCAAGATGCTTCTAAAGCATCAAAACCACATTGCAAAGCATGTTTACCAACTTGTTCTGCAGAATGCATTAAATCTTGCAAGTCTTTGTGTTCAGCACAGTCAGGAGTCATCATTTTCTGTTTACGTAGTCCCATAATATGCTGCTGATACTTTAACATATGAAACTGGCAATTTAAAGCCCTACTGGCCAAAATAGCAGAAGTGTATACCTTCTTACCCCACCTGTCCAAGGCTCTAGAATCTCTACCAGAAGGGGTAGGATTTTTGGCAGCAGTAGCCTAAATGTCTTTTGGTCTTTGGGAAATGGTCTCTGGATCCGCGGTAGGATTCTTGAAGAGGAACTTGTGAGAGTCAGGTACTCTGTAGTACCTGTCAGGTTTTCTGGAAGCTGTAGGTAAAGTGTCTGGGGTAAGGCTAGATTCCAAGAAAACATTTACAATAGCCAGAACAGGAGGGATAGCTAGAGGCCTGTGTTGAGGTAGAAGTAAGAATTCCCCAAGTCTCTTTTTGGACTCAGAATAGTCCTGGCTTTCCCAGCAGAAATGCTCCCTAAGGGTATGCAAGGTTTTACCAAAAGAAAAATCTTCTGGATGGGAAACGGAGGGAATGGAATCCTCTGCATCAGAATCCTCATAAGTAGATAAGGGCAAATCCTGGTAATCAGAAGAAGCAGAGATATCAGATTCCTGATCAGAAGAATCAGAAAGAAAATTGGTTCTAGGTCTCTTAGAAGTGGAAGGCTGGCTTCCCCTAATTAAGGTAATACGGTCTTCAGCCATTCTGAGCATTTGTTTTTAAGGCATATGGGCCTGAGTCAGCTGTTTGGTCATCTGTTTTCTAGGCATTGTGCGAGTTTTAGGCCTGAGGAATTTGGTACTTCTAGTTGGAAATGATGCCGTTGGTTTAATACCGAAGTCTGTAGGCCTGAATACACCCTCAGAAGCTGGTGCCTGCACAGTGGCTCCGGACCCATCCCAGGTAGAGACATCAGCAGGTTCCATAGTCGAAGAATCTCGCAGCATACCGGACTCTGAATGGGTCTCAGTAGAGGCCTGCGAATCTGTAGTAGCGGGCATCAGGGGCTGCGAAAGCACCTCACTGAGTACCGGCAGACTGGCGACTAACTTAATGGAAGCATCGTCAGCAGTTTTGGACCTATGCAGTCTCTGTCTTTATCCTTACGTTTTTTTCAGAAGATCAGTAGTCAGATGGCTTAACGAAGCCTTTTCGGAGTATGGAGATCGAGAACGAAAGTATTTAGCTACAAAATAGCCCGATGACGAATAGTCCGGGCATTGAACAAGGCCCAAAACCGACAGCGAGGGACATCGTAGTCTGGGCCAAAACAGGTGACGCAGTAAGAATGAAAATCTCTGAGGTGTTTGCTTTCAACAGGCAAGACAATTGTTAATTTTTTCTGACATCTGTTAGAGCAAGAAAAAAGGATCCCCAACGGGGTACTTATCTTTTTTTGAAGACTTCGGGTCTGAAACTCAAAAATGAAAATTTCAGGAGTTGGCCGACTGGCACTTGCGAACTGCTTCTGCTTTGGGCACCGCATGGCAAGAAAGACTCATGTAACGGCGTCAGCTGCATGTTTTGTACCCCTGATGACCTAATGTCATGGAAGAAGTGACAGCATCTGATGCAGAAATCCGAAGACTCTGGTATTCAGGCCAGCTGAGGGCTACCTGCAGGCAGATAACCCAAATGTGATGACTGCAACAGTGAAACATGAAGAACATCTAGTCTCCAGTTCCCTGTTTTCTTTCGCACTAGGAAGAATCTTGAGTAAGTTCCAGATTCAACCTGGATGACTCTTTCTAGCAGCTTTTGTATTTGTTTTGCTTCTTCTATCCTCTGACTGGGTGGAATGTTGGGAATTTCCTGTAGAGTTGGGGGTGGAAGGGGAAAAGGGTATTATATAACCTCTGGAAATAATTCTCTGCACCCAAGTATCTTTCATGTCTAGCCAAGCTCTCTGATGCAGGGGCAGTTGACCCCCGACTGCCTCCAGAAGTGGACAATCTGGGCTCTTTTCAGCAGCGCTGATAAGAGTCTGTCAGAGAAAGAATCTCTGGACCCCTGGTTTTGTGGGCCTCTTTTGCCACGGGGGTGTTGACCATTAGAGCTCCCCCCTCTGCCTCTAGGGGAACTTTCTCCAAGTGTGTCCTGGAAAGGACCCTGGGACTTTGCGACTTCCTGAACCACATCTTCCAACCACTTCATTGATTCCTAGAAAAGGATCTTTGAGGGGTCAAAAAAAAATATGACCATTGCAGACAGGGTCTTTCCATCCTTCTCACACCTGGATGATGTGTCCTTCCTTTGGGGCCAAACAAAGAAATGCCGAAAAAAGGAGCATTGACAGACAGACTTTAAGGGCTCAGCAAAATCACATAAGCACCACCAGGCATGCCTCCTAACAGACATGCCTGAACCCACTGCACTTGAGGTGCCTTCGGCTGCATGCGAAATAAGCCTCATAGATGAATTTGTGAGGGATTGGAGGGTAGCCAACTGAGAAGCCACAGACAACTGGGCCTCAGAGGAAACAGTCCCTGAAAAGGAAGTTGAAAGTTTTTTTGATCAAACCCTTTGCAACCTAGTAAAATATGCGAAATAGTTCAGCAACCTAAGGGCAAATGTCACTGAAGCATAGACATGCTTCCCAAATCTGCCCATTACCCTAGACACCCTGTTATGGGGATTGACAGAAGAACTTTGTTCAGCAAATTCCTTCTTGGTGGCCGCCACCACAACAATGGCATCCATGGGCACTCCTTTAGCCCAAAATTCTTTCCTTGCAGGTGGAGCTAGAATCCTATCTGGTGTTTCGGGAATTGGTTCCACTGTGTCAGGCTACTTCCACGTACACCAAAAGACCAAATCAATGAGCTTATCTGAAGGCAGAGTAACCTAGGAAGTAGATGGGCCAGCTCCAAAGACCTCTAGAAATCCAAACTCTTCAGGTGAAAGGTTGCTGCTGGGGTCACTGTTAGAGACCTCCTCAAATCCGATTTAGTTCTCTTACTAGACAACTCTGAGGATGGAACTGAGAAAGTAGAAGGAACAGGAAATTTCAACTCCTTGGTCTTAAGCTTGGGAGATTGAGCCCTGCAATTATTTCTCCGAAGGAAGAAGGCAGCAAGCCTTCCAATATTAATTTATTCTTCCTGTCCACTAAAGTACAGGGATTCAACTTGAGGCAGATCGAAGTCTTCACTGTAGGCGCTGTGGACCTAAACAATAAACACAAAGATTACAAGAGTCCGAAATAGGAAACTTGTGCCCACACTTGGAACATTTAAACCCAGAAGGGCCCTTCTTAGCCATTATTACAATAAAAAATAAAGCAGAAAGGAGAGTTTTTTTCCATGTAGATATATATAAGGAACAGAAAGAGAAGGTATTGCCAACAATGGTAATTAGAAATATACTATTGTGCAAGACCAGTTAGGGATGGATACCAACAATGGTATTTTAACAACAAAGAGTACAAGGGTAAGGGAATCAACAGTAAACTAGGAGACAAAGCAAGGAAAAATATATATGTGTGTATATATATATATATATATATATATATATATATATATATATATATATATGTATGTATATATATATATATAAATGAAAAAAGCTATCTTATCTGACAAACACTGCAGCTCAAAAAAAGAATAGTTGTGTAAAATCTTACCATAACCACACATAGGTTCATAGGTTCATAGGTTTATACTAGGCTATCTGCCCTAAGGCATTTATAAGCCTAGCCCAAATTATTGTGGCTTACGCCACCCCTTATATGAAAAAATACTGTGCCCATTAGTTTGTTGTGCCTCTGTCCAGCAGTGACACAGAGTTGATTCCTGGGGTAAACCTACGATCTCCCATCCACAGGTCTAGATTTCTCTTGAACAGAGTCAGCGAGGTGCTCTGCCTCACATGGACCGGGATTTTATTCCACAGCATAGGGAGTCTCAGAGTGATAAATCTATCCCTCCAGCACGTCCTATTTATATCCGTGCTAAGGTTTAAGTCACTTGCTCTAGTGGTTTTGGTGGATTTGGATTTTTGAGGTGGAGCATGTCCATTAATTCGGGTTGGACATGGCCTTGTATGTCAGGCACATGTCACCTCTGAGCAGACGGTATGCGACTGAATAGAGCTGGAGTTTCTTCAATCTGGCAGCATATGACAGATTTTGGAGTCCCTTTATCCTTTTGGTGAGGAACTTTTGGGGTCTCTCCAATTGCTGCAGATGTCGGGTGAGATACATCCCGAATGGGGCATTGTACTCGATCATTGGTCTGATAAGTGAAGAGTACAGGGGAACAATGACCTCACTAGATCTGGATGTGAATCCCTTCATGATCAGGTGGGCAATGTAGAAGGTCTTTCTAACCACTTTAGCAATGTGAGTGTCAAAAGAAAGGCCACTGTCAACCTGGGTCCCCAGGTCCCTGATAACCTCTTCTGTGCTTAGTGGATTGCCACCTATATGGTAGCTTGGGGTTACCTTGCTTTTCCCGAAGGGTATGACTATACATTTTTGGCGTTTAACTTCAGGCCATGGCTCTGGCACCAGCTATCTGTTTCCGTGAGTCCCTTCTGAAGGATATCCATGTCCGATGCACTTTCCACTATGGCCCAGTTTGCAGTCGTCTGCAAACTTTGTCAGCCAAAGTCCTCCCATGTTGGCCTGTACTTCTGAGAAGTAGATGCCAAACAATAGGGGCCAAGGACCGAGCCCTGTGGGACACCACTTGTGACCGGCTTGGAGTCTGACACAGCGCCAGCAACTCTAACCCTGTGGGTTCTGTCCTTAAGCCAGTTTGCAACCCATCTTGTGACATATGGGTTTACATTTAAGCTGGTAAGTTTTTCTACAATACCGAGTGGGGTATTGTGTCGAAAGCCTTTGCAAGGTCAAGGTAGGCTGTATGGACTGCCTTTCCCTCATCAATGGCCTTGGTGACTGTTTCAAGAAGTCAACCAAGTTCAAAAGGCATGATCTTCCCTTGACAAAGCCAAACTGGGTCGGGTCCAATGTCTGCAAGTCCCCTATATCTTTGTTTATGAGCTCCATTATGATCCTCTCCATAGCTTTGCAGACTAGACTTGTTAAGCTTATGGGCGGTAATTACCAGGGTCCGTAGAGGCACCGCCTTTGTGGAGTGGGACCATAGTTGCCGTCGCCACTCCTTGGGCACGTATCCTGTGGTAAGGCTGAGATTAAACAGCTGCCTTATGTGCGGGTTTAATTCCTCATTTAGCTCGTGTAGCACACAGCCGGGGACACCATCCGGTCCCATTGATGCTGTGTTTTTAGCTTTAGAGAGAGCAGCTTTCACCTGCGCATTTGAGATGTCCGGGAGGCTACACTCGGCTGGGATAGTTATCTCTCCTTTAGGGGAGAGGGGTGAAGTTTGCACTGAACCTGTCTGCCAGTATGTTGGCAATGTCTGTGGGTTCAGTGATTTTTGTATCATTTTGGACTAATTCTGAGCATATCTGGGAGTTTCCACCCAGGTTCCTAACATAGCTGAAAAAGGCCTTATGATTGTCCTTTGAATCCATGGCAATTTTTCTCTCAAAATTGGCCTTAGTTGATTTCATGAGTGCTCGTATTTTTTACTAATAATGATCAGGGTGACTTCCTTTTATGGATTTTGTTCTATCATGTAATAGCTTTCTCCTCTTATTGTAAAGTTTGTTAATGGCTGGGGTCCACCAGACTGGACGTTTGCCCTTTGTGGAAAGAGTCTTGGTTTTATTTGGGATTGCCTGATCCATGCAGTCCTGGAGGTGTTCATAGAAGGCATTTGTAAGGGCTTCCAGAGCTTGGGTTGTGGTTTCCTCTGGCTCAGGGGCCTTGAAGGATACCACACCAGTCTTGAGTAGTGTGAAGTTTGCTTTAGAGAAGTTCTTCACTATGGTCTTTTGCTTGGGGTGGGGCGGGATGTGGATTTCCAGTGAGATTAGTTTATGATCAGATCTCACCAATGAGGGATATACTTCGGTGTGGAGCATTTTGTCCCCATGTTTGTGACAATGAGATCTAGTATATTTTCTCCTCTCGTGGGAACAGTGACTAGCTGTTCCATGGCATTTGAATTTATGAACTCCAGGAACTGTTGGGCTAGAAAGTTAGGGCTTGAGTAATGTTCCCAGTCTATATTCGGGTAGTTGAAGTCACCCAATATGATGGTGTTTGGAGATACATTTATACCCTCCAGTGTCTTCAGGAAGGCTGTGTGGGGTTCCTGAGTTTGAGAGGGTGGCCTGTAGCATGCTACAATTTGTAGAGCAGTTTTGCCTATGGTTAGTTGCACCTGGATGGTTTCAAGCTTTGCGTTGCCCAACCTGGAGGTGTGAGTATCCTTTATGAATATGGATACACCCCCTCCTTTTGTGGTGTGGTCTGGGTTTTGGGGCCGGAACGCATGATATGTTGCAGTATTCATTACAGTAGGGATATGGCTGCCTGTAGCGCCATACATCTGGCCAGTATACCAAAGTCTTCAGTAAAGGGTACGTGCGACGTAGCATGCTAGTGCCATAAACCGACATCAAGTATAAAAGTGACGTCTGCACATACCCAAGTCAGGACTGACTGCTGCAGAAGATGAGGCTGAATGAATAGAAAACATTCCAGCTAAACAACACTATAGAAAGGAGACTATAGGGCAAACAAAAAAGGTTCTACCTGGGACTAAGAGAAAACTCTACATATAGTAATATAACTAACACCAAGTAAACACCTCTACCAAACTATACAACCATAAAACCCCAAAAAATAAGGATAGAGGGGAGGATGGTGGGTTCTGAATACTGCAACATGGAAGAGAAGGACATCTATGGTTATGATAAGATTTTACACAACTATTCTATGCCCTTCTATTCTCATGTTGCAGTATTCATTACAGCAGGGAGAGTACCAAAGCTATTAGGTATTCCCTTGGGTGGTTGGTGCAGGAGAAGCGTCAAGGAGACCCTGCAGAATAGATCTGGCAAAGCCACCTATGGATCTCGATATAAAATCCAGTTTGTAATGCTTGGTGAAGTTATGAACAGAAGACCAGGTAGCTGCCTCTAGAATGGTGGCATGGTCCAGGCCTTTGAAAAAGGCTGCAGAAGAAGCTGCAGCCCTCCTGGAATGAGCCTTTACTTTCAAGGCTAAAGGCTTGCCATGGAAGTCATGGCAAAAGGAGATGGCCTTTGAAATCCATGAAGCAATGGTTTGTTTAGAGACTGCTCTACCTAGGGCTCTAGGGTGAAAGAAGACAAATAGTTGGTCTGATTCTCTAATGGATTTGGTTTTATCTAGGTAGAATCTGAGCTGCCTGTGCACATCCAAGGAATGAAGTTTCCTTTCTGAGGAATTCTGAGGTTGTGGGAAGAAAAAGGGCAGGTTAATAGATTAGTGCAAGGAAAACTCACTCACTACTTCAGGCATGAATGAAGGATTCGTGTTCAAAAAGACTCTGTCTTTGTGGAAAATGAGGTAAGGTGGAATGGCCATGAGGGCTTGGATTTCTGAGACCCTCTTGGCAGAAGTCACAGCTACTAGCAGAATCGTTTTCCAAGTGCAAAACATAAGGGAAGCTGAAAAGGCTGGCTCAAAGGGGGACACAGTCAATTTTTCTACTACAGGATTAAGGTCCCAAGGTGGTAGAACTGGTTTCCTAAGAGGTCTGAGATGCAGGACCCCTCTAAGGAACAGTTTAACCTCTAGCCTGGATGCTAAAGGGGGAAGCATAGGCAGACAAGCAGAAATAGCAGACAAATGTACTTTTACAGATGAGTATGATAATCCAGACTGCAGGAGCTCTCACAAATAAGCAAGGAACATAGGCATTGGGGCTGCCACAGGGTCCTGTATTTTCTTAGAACACCACCTGGAAAATGTTTCCACTTTGCAATGTAATTTTATCTGGTGCTAGGTTTTCCAGCCTCCTGCAGGACTTTAAGTACGTCCTCTGAGTACTGGTGGTGAAAAGGGATCAAACGTTTATCAACCAGAGGGACAAGTTCAGGTTGTGAAGCTGTGGGCGTATCAGAGATCCCTTGTGTTGTGCGAGTAGATTGAAATTTTTGAGGCAATTTGTGGCGATTGCCCATGGCTAGCTGAAATAAGAGGGAACCAATGCTGTCTTGTCCAAAAGGGGGTCACAAGTAGGGGTTCTGGTCTGCCTTTCTGAATCTTCAGTAAGACTTTCTGAATTAGAGATATTGGGGGGGGGGGCATACAGGTCCATCTTTCCTCAACAGAAGGAGAAGGCGTCCACTTTCTATGCTTGTGGATGTGGTAGCCTTGTGCAGAAGAGGTGTAGTTGTCTGTTCTGGGAGGAGGCAAACGGATCTGCTTTTGGAACACCCCATTTGTGTACAATGTCCAGAAACACCTTCCTGTGTAACATCCATTCGTGAGAAGGTTGCCAAGGTTCTGCTTAGAGTGTCTGCCAATACATTTTCTGAGTTTGGAATATGAACAGCCAGTAGGTGAAGTAACAGAGAACTGGCAAGATTCCAAATCTGAATTGCTAGAGAGCATACAGGGTAGGGTAGGGTAGGGTAGGGTAGGGCCCCCCCCCCCCTGCTTGTTGACATACCATAGCACAGTCATGTTGTCTGATGACTCAGTGTTGCCTGGTAGCAGAAGCTGCTGAAAGGTCTGTAGAGCCAGGAGTAAGGCTCTCATTTCTTTTATGTTGATGTGATCCTGTAGTCTGCTCGAGGACCAAGTGCCCTGTGCCTTGCGCTGGCTTGAGGGGAAATGCAGCACAGCTCCCAAACCCAGGTCTGAGGCGTCTGTGTGTAGAGATGCTGTACTGGAGTAGAAATTTGCAAGGGGGCTCCATGAGTGAGGTGAATTTGTGAGATCCACCAGAGTTCCTTTTTTAGACATGGCAGAAGAGGAATGGTTGTCTCTAGGGACTGAAGGTGTTGCCATCAGAGATTTTTCAGACACCACTGAAATTTCCTCATGTAAAGTTTGGCCAGTGGAAGCATAGGGTCAGAGAAGCTGTATGCCCTAGGAGCTTCAGGAACTGTCTGGCTGTCAAGGTTAAGAGGAGAAGCTGGTATAGGAAGTGCTGAAGCAAGCTATCTTTAGTTGGGAAATGAAGGCAGTCATTAGAACTGTATCCTGCAACCTAGAAAGGTTATGTCCCAGGTGGGGGGGTGAGCTGAGATTTTTGCAAATTTAGAGTGAATCTGCAAGTTTCCAGAATGCTGGAGACCAGATGCAGATGTAGTGTTAAGGAGTGTAGGTCCTTGTGAAGAATGAGGAGATGGTCTAGATATGGATAAATCATAATTCCCAACAGCCTGCAGTGAGCTATCAGTGGAGCTAAACATTTTGTAAAGATATTGGTTGCAGTACAGAAACCAAAAGGCAAGGCAGAAAATTGAAAATGAGAGGAGCCTATTGAAAAATGTAGGAATTTTCTGCATGAAGGGTGAATAGGAATATGCAGATAAGCATCTTTCAAATCCAGAGACCATGTAAGCCCGAGGTGGGATAAGAGGCAGTAATGTCTGTAGAGAAAGCATTTTGAAGGTGGGTACCTTGAGGAACAGATTGAGGTAGGACAGGTCTAAGATTGGTCTACAGGGACGGTCCGTTCTTGGAACCAGAAACATTCTGGAGTAGAAACCCTTGCCCATGGGGTCTGGAGGAACTGGCTGAATAGTGCCTTGAATTAAAAGTTGTCCTAAGGTGGGGGTGAAGAATGAATGCGAGTTTTTGGTGGAGTCAGTAAGATCAGACATCAAAGAGGAGGCCTTGGCTAGAGGGTCTAGTACAAATTGTGCCATGTGAGTCTGATAATTTAACGCCGTTATGGAGAGGGTTGAAAATGTATAAATCTTTTTACCCTGTCTATCCATAAATCTACTCTGTCTGTAGGGAACACAGAAGTAGAAGGTAGCTGCCTGAATGATTTGTCTGCAGAAACTGCTACAACAGCAGGGTCTGCTGGAGGGTTTTTGAAGAGAAACTGATTGAGGGGGAACTTTATAAAACCTATCTTGGAAGCTAGGGATTGAGACTCAGGAACCTGAGAGGCTGTCTGGAAGGCATCCAGAAAGGCTTGTTTCACAGGAGGGACAGCATAGGGGGAAGGCTGGTCCATTTGCAACAGTTGAAAATACCTTCTTTTAGTGTCAGAAATTTCTGAAACATCCCATTGGAAATGTTGTCTCATTAAATTGATGTGTCCCCAAAAGAGAATTCTTCGCCAGGGGAATCAGGTGCCAAGGAATCCTCCTCTTGGGTAACAAAATCGTTAGGAGATTCAATTTGAGATAAGAAAGGGACTAATCGGATGAGGAGGTTCAGATTCAACCAAACAGGGGCCAGAGACAGGAGGTTAAGGATGTTGAAAAGCCTGAAAGGCCTTGAACAAGTATTGGGAGAAAACTTCCCAGTCAGTAGAATGTGGAGTATTAGAGTGATTAAGCTTCTGTTTTCTCTTGAGAGGGCTTGGAGATTTAGCAGGCCACATGGGTGACGTTGGGAGTGGTAGAAAGGAGAGTGGAAGGCCTATCAGAATCAGGGAGCTGTGTTTCCCTCTTGCCATCAGGCCCTGATGGCTCTCAAACCTCAGTGGACGTACCAAGGATTTCCGTTGAACCGGCGTCCAATAAGGTTCCCGGCTCGGAAGGTAATCTGAGATCCAAGGAGTCCCCGGGCTCTCACTCACCTCAAGAGACTCGGCGGATGTCTGAGGTGCAGAAAGTGTTTCAGGCCTTTTTTTTAGGCGGCACATCTGACAGACCTCCTGCACCCTCCATTCCCAAGGCCAGGCGTCAGAGCCTCTGATTTTCTAAATATATTTTCAAGGAAGCTAAATGACTTCTAAGGGTCTTAGGGAAAAACGATTGGCAAATAACACAGTTCTTGTAATAGTGCTCTTCCTCTAAGCAAAAAACACACTGGTCATGAGTGTCCTTGAGTGGAATCTGTCTTCCACAAGCACACTTCCCCTTCCTAGAAGTCACGAAAAGCTGGAATACAGCAAAATGCTAACAATAATGTAATAATAAATCAACTTATCTGTAAGCGGGCAGTCGAATGAAAACGAACATACGGAAAACACCTCTAGCTGGTGATCGGACGTCTGACGATTACTGCTGCAGACAGTTCTGACTTGGGTATGTGCAAACGTCACATTTAGAGCCTACGTCGGTTTATGGCACTAGCATGCTATGTTGCATGTACTCCTTACTGAAGACTTTGGTATACTGGTCGGATGTATTGTGCTGCAAGCAGCCATATTCCTACTGTAATGAATACAACATGAAAATAGAAGGACATCTATGGCTGACCACATTCTTTCCCCAAAAGTGGCAAATGAGATCTGAGGTATGTTAGGGTTTGGTGCAATATGGGTAAAGGAGAAGCTTGAGAGCTTTTTGGTTACCACAAGCTTTAGTAATGGCAGAGCTGGAAATGAGGATTGAATCTGAACCCAACAGTTGAGATTAGAATGAAAAGTGACATCAGATTCACTTTTCACAAATACTTTGCAGTCTCCAATTTATTTAATACTTTCCTATCACAGTTTTGTCAGGATCAACTCCTTCTGGAAAGATTGGATCTTTACTAACATAGGTCTTGGCAGCTTTTTCATGGCAAAGTTTGGAGCATATATAACATGCCCTTTCAATTAGAAAATTCTGCTGTGGGACACCAGTTCAACTGCTACTTATAAAATTAATACAGTCTGTTCCTTCCAGTTTCTCTATTACAGACTATTTTCCTGGACGCACTGTTTTCTATCTTAATTGTTTTACTGAAAACTCTTTTTGAGAAGCCTCATGCTTAGCCAAGCATTTTTTCATTCCAACCACTGATATTCATGGTTACTGATATGCAGCTACTTCTCAAGAGGGTTACCACTAGCCTTGAAACACAGAAGAGGCTGTACTTCACAGAAGCATCCATTAACACTCGTCATAGGCATCTATACTGAAGGGGATTGCCCATCACAGCAGGGCATGGCAGCAGGGTTATGATGCAAAGAAAAATTCAGAAGCACATGATGACACCACAGCTAATGCCACTTTGCAGTCCACTGAAATACCCACATCCTCTGGTATGAAAATGTACCCAAGAAGAATGTGATGGATATAAGGCCAAGCCAATGCAAAAGGACCAGAGTTTGGACACCCTGTTGCATCCTTATCGATTCTGCCAGTGCCATAACTTCCTAGGTCCTTTCTGGGGCATGAATGACTGCCACTAGAAACTAACCACCTATGCCAGCCTCACTATTTGCAGTATGCATGAATCAGTTTTGCTTTAGAAACATTCAGTGCTGTAGGAGCAGAAAGGGACACTTTTTGGTCACATGAACTAGGACAGAGAAAGTACAGTTGTGTACACTTACCATAAATGTAGATGTTCGAGTGTATTCACTGTTGCAGTCATTACACTTGGGTTATCCTGCCAGAGGTAGCCCTCAGTCAGCCCGCTGCCAGAGGTAGCCCTCAGTCAGCCCGAATACCAGAGACTTAGTATTTCTACATTGGTTGCTGTCGCTTCAGGACTGATGTCAGGTTGTCAGGGGTATAAAAACAGGCAGCCGACACCATTACATCAGTTTTTCTTGCCCCAAATGTCAGGAGCCCCCAAATAGGGAGCTAAGTTATGGTGGAAAAAACTACCACCAGTAAAAAGTAAATACCAATAGCCCTGTAAGGCGTGAGTAAGAGAACTAGAGAAGGAGAGAGAGGGACCAAGGGAGCTGGAGGGTGGGAAACCAGGACTACAACAGTGAATACACTCGAACATCTACATTTATGGTAAGTGTACACAACTGTACTATGTTCTTCACGTTTCATTTTTGCAGTCATCACACACGGGGTGATTTCCAAAGCTGAAGAATGGGTGGAGGCAGTCAAGAAGAGTTGGGGCTGGCTAGTATGCCCTGCAGGGCTTGCTGTTGCAAAGCCCACCCTGGATTTGGAAAAGACAGGCAGCTAGTAATGCTTGGTGAATGAGTGAACAGAACTCCAAGTAGCAGCTTCCAGAATGTCCCTGGTAGGGACTCCTCTGAGAAAGGCTGTAGAGGTTGAAGTTGCCCTAGTGGAATGCGTTTTGACCCTCTGACGGGTTGTTTCTCATGGTGTTTGAGACAGAAATGGATACAGTGTGCTATCCATTTGAAGATGGTTTGATTTGATATGGCCTTGCCCTCTGCCCCTGGTGCAAAAGCTGACAAGTAACTGGTCAGATTTTCTGAAGGGTTTGGTCCTGTCAAGGTAGAATCTGAGCTGTCTGTGCATGTCTAAAGAGTGCAGGATCCTTTCCCCCTTATTTTGAGGATTAGCAAAAAAGGTGGGCAAATGGATAGATTGGTTGAGAGCCACACTGGACACCACTTTAGGCATAAAAGTAGGGTTAGTCCTGAGGGAGACCCTGTCACCAAGAAAAATAATGAAGGGTTCCACAGCCATAAGTGCTTGTAGCTCAAACACTCTTCTAGCTGAAGTGATGGCCAGAAGTAAGGCTGTTTTCCAAGAGAGGAATTTTAACTCTGCTGACGCTGCAGGCTCAAAGGGGGGTAGCATGAGCTTTTCCAACACAAAATTAAGGTCCCAAGCAGGGGTAGGGGCTCTTCTTGGTGGCCTTAAGTTGTTAGCCCCTTTCAGGAACTGTTTGATGAGAGGGTGAGAGAAGAGAGGTGGCTCAGTGCTGTAATGAGCAGAGATGACAGAGGCATGGATCTTAATGGAAGAGGATAGGCCTCTGTGGAGTACGGTCTGCTGGGTAATCCAGGATGAGAGGTAAGGAGGGCTGTGCTGTATCCACTCCTTTACAGTGAATCCAGGAACAATACCTTTTCCACTTATCAGCATAGGATTTCCTAGTACTGGGGCATCTGGCTTCATGTATGACATCCAGTACCTGCTTGCTTAGGCTGGCCAATGGAGGAGAATTCAAGGAATAAGCCAGGCTGCAAGGTTCAGGTTTGCAATTACGGATGCAAGATCTGTCTCTCCTGCTGAGTGAGGAGGGTTGGGATCTGGGGTAGGTGCCATGGTGGCACCGGTGACAGACTGCGCAGTAGTGGGTACCAGTGCTGACATGGCCAGTCTGTTGCAATCGGGATTGCCCTTGGTCTTTCCTGCCTTATCTTGAGTAGTACTCTTGTAAGAAGAGGGAGAGGGGAAATGCATAGATTGAGAGGTTTGCCCACTGGAAGGATAGGGCATCCACTTTCCAGGCCTCGCTGTGAGGTACCCTGGTGCAGAATTTGCTGAGCTGGTGATTGTAGGGGGAGGCAAATAGGTCTACCTTCAGGGTACCCCATTTCTGGGTTAGAAGGCTGAAGGTGTTGTGGTCCAACTGCCACTCGTGTGGGTCTAGGAGATTTCTGCTTAAGTCTGCCAGAAAGTTTTGTTTGCCTGGCAAGAATTGAGCTTGTAGGTGAATATGCATAGGTGAGGCCGTGTTCCACAGGGTCATGGCTAGCCTGCAGAGTGGGTAAGAGTGGGTTCCCCCTGCTTATTGATGTACCACATCACTGTGGTGTTGTCGTTTTTTATTAGAAGGGGTCCCAGTGAGAGTAGGGATCTGAAAGCTGACAGAGCGTGCTGAACAGCTAGCATCTCTTTTTGGTTGATGTGCAGATGAATTTGGTTTGGGCTCCTGTGGCCCTGAATACACCTGCCATCCAGATGTGCACCCCAGGCATAGTCTGATGAGTCTGTGGTTAGGGTCTGGGTGGCGTGGGGTTGTGTAAAGGGAAGTCCCTTGTTGTGGTTGCATGCTGCTGCCCACCAAAGAAACTCTGTCCTGAGAAAAGGTATTACAGGTATGATAGTCTCCAGGTCCTGAGAATGTTGGCACCAAAGACTTTTTAAGTACCACTGAAGTTTCCTCATATGCAGTCTGGCATATGGAATTAGTAGAATGCCGGAGGCCATGAACCCTAGAGCCTGCAGGATTTTCCTTGTGGATAGCTGGGTTCTGGTGACCATTTGATCAAAGTAGCCTGTCAGGCTTGTTTTTCTGGAGTAAGGAATGCCATCTGGGATGCTGTGTCCAAGCTTGCTCCCAGGAATACACTTTGACTGGGGACTAGTTTTTATTTCTTTTCGTTGACAGTGTACCCCAGGGAGGTTAGAAGGTCCTTTACAAATGTCAGGTGCTGCAACAGCTTTTCCTGACTGCCTGAATCAGGCAATTGTCCAAGTAGGGGTATATTTGAATCTTTCTCTGACTGCAATAGGCAATGGCTGGAGACAGGCATTTTGTAAAAACTCTGGGAGCAGTAGATAAGCCAAAGGTAAGTGCAGAGAACTGATAATGCATAGATCCTGTCCTGAAATGTAGATATTTCCTGCAGAAGTCCCTGACAGGGATGTGCAGATAGGCTTCCTTTAGGTCTAGGGTGGCTGACCAGGAATCTTTGGACAGCATAGGGAGAAGCTGCTGTAGGGTGAGCATTTTGAATGTTGGCACCACCAGGAAGGTGTTTTGAATGGATAGATCTAAGATTGGGCACCAGGTGCCCTCTTTTCTGGGTACCAGGAAAAGTCTGGAATAAAAACCTTGGCCTATCTGTTCTGCAGGAACAGGCTGAATTGCCCTTATGGAGAGCAGGGACTGAACTTGGTTTTGTGCCTCTGCCCACTGGTTTGGAGGAAGGTCTGGGAACCCTTTTAGGATTGGCAGCATATGGAAATAAAATTTGTACCCCTGGGATACTATGTTGAGGACCCATCGATCGTAAGTGATGGGAGGTCCAGTTTTTTGCATGGTGGGCAAGTTTTCCTCCTAGGGGCACTAGCAATTCGGCAGAGGCGAGAAGTGGCGTTGAGAAGTCACTGCAAATTTTTTCCATAAGGGTGTGGCTTAGCACTCCCTGTTTTAGAAGTGGAGCTACTCCATTGCTTAGATCTCTGCATACCATGAGACTGTAATCTGGGGGGGTCTGTTTCCCCTGGGTCTAGTTTGAGATGACCTTAAGGGGGCTAGAAAGGACCAATGTTTCCAGGGCAATGCCTACTGAATCTTGGAGGCTGCACTTGCAAAAAATCTTTGACTGTCTGCATAGACTTAGCCTTTTCTTCCATATTTTTTTCAAACCTCTTTTGCTTTAGTGCCAAACAGATTGTCCTTGTTCAAAGGAGCATCCAGTAATTTTGATTTGACATGGTCTGGGAAGGTCTGCTCCTTAAGCCAACCATGCCTGCTAAGTACAGAACATGTGGCTGCTGCCCTGCAAGATGCTTCTAAGGCGTCAAACCCACATTGCAGGGTATGCTTGCTGACTTGGCTTGCAGATTGCATAAGCTCCTGTAATTCTTTATTTTCTGCAGTCAGGAAAGGTAGATAATTTTTGCTTAATAAGTTCCATAGTATGTTGCTGGTATTTCAGCATGTGGAACTGACAATTCAATGCCCTGATAGTGAGTTGCAGAGGTGTACACTTTTTTACCCAATCTGTCTAAAACTTGGGAATCTCTGTCTGAAGGGGTGGGATTCTTAGCTGTAGTTGCTTTGACTCCTTTAGGTCCTTGGGAGATGGACCTCTGGGTCAGCAGTAGGATTTTTGAAAAGAAATTTGTGAGAGTCAGGGACTCTGTAGTACCTGTCTGGTTTCCTTGGAGCAGGGGGTAACATATCAGTAGTTAGACTGCATTCCATAAAGACATCATCCACAACATCCAGAACAGGAGGGATAGCTAAGGGTCTTTGCTGTGGTAAATCCAAAAATTCCCTGAGTCTCTTTTTGGACTGAGGATAATCCTGGCATTCCAAGTGGAAATGCTCTCTCAAAGTACGTAGGGTTTCACCAAAAAAAACTCTTCCAGAGGGGAAGCAGAAGGAATGGATTCCTCTGCATCTGAATCCTCATAGGCAGATAAAGGCATGTCTTCATATTCAGAAACCTCAGAGTCGTCGGACTCTTGGTCAGTTAAAGCTGCTGGGGAAGGCTGGCTTCCCCTAATCAGCATGATCAGGTCTTCTGCCATTTTAATCATTTGAGACTGTGGCAAGGAAACAGGCGCTTCAGTTTGGGTCGTCGTTTTTTTAGGTGCAGCTCGTACTCTTGGCCTTAGAAACTCGGTAGTTTTAGAAAGAACTGAAGACGCAAAAGAAGCCGTCGGTTTGTGTTGAATATTGGTAATGCGAAGAACTTCCTCAGAAGCCAGTGCCTGCACAGCGGCTCTGGTCCCATCCAAGGCAGACACATCTGCAGGTACCGTAAGTCAAGAGAGTCTCGCGGCATACCAGACTCCGAACGGGCCTCAGTAGCAGCCTTCGAATTCATGGAAGCGAGCAACAGGGGCTGCAAAAGTGCCTGAGTACTGGCGAACTGGCGACTAGCTTAACGGAAGCATTGTCAGCAGTTTTGGGCCTGCGCGGTCTTGTCTTGGTCTTATGTTTTTTTTGGAAGATCAGTAGTCGGATGGCTTACCGAAGCCATTTCGGAATATGGACATCGGGAACGAAAGTATTTAGCTACAATAAGGGCCTGACGACGAATAGTTCTGGAGTTGAACAAAGGACAAAACCGACAGAGGTACGTTGTGGTCTGGGCCTAAACAGGTGATGCAGTAAGAATGGAAATCTCGGTGTGATATTTGCTTTCCACAGGCGAGACAATTGTTAACTTTTTCTGACATCAGTTAGAGCAAGAAAAAAGGATCCACAATGGGATACTTAGCTTTAGAAGACTTCAGGATGATCCAATTTCGGAAACAAAAACTCAGGTAGCGGCCGACCGGCACTTATGCGAATGGCTTCTGCTTCAGGCTCCTCGGCAAGAAAGACTGATGTAATGGCGTCGGCTGCCTGTTTTTATACCCCTGACGTCAGTCCTGAAGCGACATCAACTGATGCAGAAATACTAAGTCTCTGGTATTCGGGCCGATGGAGGGCTACCCCTGGCAGGATAACCCAAGTGTGATGACTGCACTATTGAAACAGATGCTTAGGCCACAGCAGGATCATGAGTAAGCCACATTTTGTCTGCCTTGCTCTTTTGTGGCCCCTTAACAGTGGTAGTGGGTAGAAATGTGTAGAGAATGGTTTTATGTCGGGGAAAAGTGATCAACCTCAAACTCTATGTGGAAATCTTGGGTAAAACATATGCAGCTGATGAATTTCATTATAGACAATTTAGTTCAATCGTGGCAGATCCCACCGATGTGTAACTGACTTGAAAACCTCTGGGTACAGTACACACTTGCAGCTGCTGACTCTGGAGCTGCTCAGTTTGTCTGTAATCGCATTCTGGGCAGATAGTCTTGAAAATTTAGGCCTAACTTGACATTAAGTACCCAAGCCATCAATACTAGCTTACAGAGTTAGTAAGAGTGTATATGCTTTGAATGCTTCTATAATGGCTGCAACCACCCTTAAGGTCTCTGGAATCAGCCCAGATACCAATACATTTGTTGTCAAAAGAGTGCCATCTTGTCTTCCACAATGATGTGCTTGCTCAGTCTTGTTCCATATGCTACCCACCTACAGATGTGTTACGTGAACTCTCATAGCAAGATCTGAGCCATCTGAGGACATTACGTTTCCCTTGAGACAGAGGGTATACAAGAGCTGAACTCAGCACTAGTGTGGCCAACCATAAGATTTCTCTTTTGAAGGCTGAAACAAAGTATGATTATCTGATTACTGGGGTGGCAATGCTGTTACCAAATGTTCCCCAAGAAACCTCCTGGCTAAGGGAACCATCAAGATCAATGTTGACATAACCCAGGGCTCCTAGTACCTCACTAGTGGTTATGTACGACTTTTGGGACAGACTTAAAAATCAGATTTTTTTTTTTAACTGCAAGGTCCCTTCTTTGGAGAGGTAATGTTGGCCCCTCTCTTTATCCAAGAAAGGTTCCAGAAACATCCAACCACACTTCAGCAGCAGGTGTAAATTAGAGGTTTAATGGGAAACTCACTTTGATCAATTAGTCCATGGGCATGAAAAGGTATAGGTTCATAGGTGTGTACTAGGCTAATGGCCCTGGAGTCTTTACAAGTGTAGCCCATAGGATTACCCTGGCATCGTGTCACCCAACCTTAGTTTCCAGTACCTTTGTCTAGTAGAGCCACTGGAGTGATCCCCAGGGTGAAGTTTCTATTTCCCATCCACTCAAGATTTCTCTTGAAGAGGGCCAATGAGGTGCTCTGTTTGACATGTATGGGAAGTCTATTCCATAGCATGAGCAGTCTCTGGATTATGAACTTATCCCTCTAGCATGTTCTGTTGGTTGTGGTAATGAGGTTGAGGTCTCTGGAGCGTGTGGTGCGGAGGGATTGGGATTTCTTTAGATGTAGCATTTCTAACAGAGCTAGGTCAGACATGGCTTTAAGTCAAGAAGGGATTGCCTCTAAGTAGGCGATATGAGACAGAGAATAGCAGGAGTTTTTTGAGTCTGTCCATATAGGACAAGTGTTTAAGGCCTTGGATCCTTTTTGTAAGGTACTTCTGCGGCCTCTCCAGTTGTTGCAGATGTCTAGTGAGGTACATGCCAAATGGGGCATTGTACTTTATGACTGGCCTAATGAGGGAAGAGTAGAGGGAGAGAATTACCTCTTTCTTCCTGGATATAAAACCCTTAGTAATGAGATGTGCCACATAGGACTTTCTGACCACAGTGGCAGTGTGGTGGTCAAAAGAGAGGTTGCTGTCAACCTGTGTTCCCAGATCTCTTATAACGTCTTCTGTGTTCAGTGGACTACCATCGATGTGGTAGTTCATGGGAAATGGGGTTTTCCCAAAGGGGACGACGACACATTTTTTGGCATTGAGCTTAAGGCCATAGTTCTGACACCAGTCGTTGGCCTCCGTGAGGCCTTTCTGTAGAATGTCATTACTTGGGGAGTTAATAATGGCTCCCAACTTGCAATCATCTGCAAACATTGTCAGCCAGAGTCCCTTTGTGTTGGACTGGACTTCTGAGAAGTAGATACCAAACAGAAGAGGACCCAGGACCGATCCCTGTGGGATGCCACTCATGACTGGTCGGCAGTCTGACTTGGAGTCAGCTACTTCCACACTGTGGGTTCTATCTGCGAGCCAGTTTGCAACCCACCTAGTGATATAGGGGTGGATGCCTAGCTTAGTGAGTTTTTCTATGACCCCTGAGTGGGAAATGGTATCAAAGGCCTTGACCAGATCAAGGTAGGCTGTATGAACCACCTTGCCTTCATCCACAGCTCTGGTGACTGACTCAAAGAAGTCAACCAAGTTGAGCAGGCATGATCTATCCTTCACAAAGCCAAACTGTGTGGGATACAGAGTTTGGAGATTCCCTATATCCTTGTTTATTAGGTCCATGATGATGTGTTCCATAGCTTTGCATATCAGACTTGTCAGGCTAATGGGGTGATAGTTCCCAGGGTCTGTAGTCACTCCTCCTTTGTGGAGAGAGATGACTATAGCAATGTGCCAGTCAGTTGGGACAAACCCTGAGGTGAGGTGCCAGTTCACTCTGTAGTTCATGTAGAACACAGCCAGGGATATTGTCAAGTCCCATAAAAGCTGTATTCTTGGCCTTGGACAGTGCTGTTTTAACCTGTGCAGCATTAACACTGGGTGCCTGGCAATCTACTGGTATTGTGATTGGTCCTTTCAGGGGGGGGGGGGTAAAGTTGGCACTGAATCTGTTGGCCAGTATATTGGCAATATCTGCTGGCTCAATATAGGAGGTACCATTGTGCAGTAGCTCAGAGCAAATCTGGGTATTGCCATGGAGATTCTTTACATAACTATAGAAGGGCTTGTGGTTGTCTTTACTATCTGCTGCAAATCTGTTTTCATAGCTAGCTTTAGAGGATTTGATGAGGGATCTCAACTTTTTGTTGAAGCTGATAAGGGGAGGTTTTCCAGTCTTGGGACTTCACTTTATTCCGCATCAGTTTTCTCCTGCTGTTGTAGAGTTTGTTTATGGCAATGGACCACCAGATTGGCTGTGTACGTGTTTGTACAGTGCATTGGTGCATGATTTGGCGGTCATGCAACTATTCTCCATTTGCATGGGTGCCGTAAAGTTAGCCACCTCTGTTCTTAGGAGTCCAAAGTTAGCTTTGGAGAAGTTTTTCATGGTGATTACCTTTGCGGGGGGGGGGGGGGTATGGCTTTCCAAGGTGATTAGTTTGTGGTCGGATCTCACCAGGGAGGTGTAGACTATTGGTGTAGAGCAATGGTCACCCATGTTAGTAATGACTAGGTCAAGGATGTTGCTACCTCTAGTGGGGGTAAGAACGAGCTGGTCCAGGGCATTGGAATTAACGAATTCCAGGAAATGTTGGGCAAGTGTATTGGTACATCAGTAGTTTTCCCAGTTAATGGAGGGGTAGTTGAAGTTGCCTATTATGTGTGTCTTAGGTTGGACCCTAATATTCTCAACGGTGCTTAGGAACGTGGAGTGAGCATTTTGGGACATGGTTGGGGACCTATAACAGGCTACGACCTGAATCGCTGTCTTAACCAATGTTAGCTGCACCTGAAGTATCTCTGATGTGTTATGTTGGGCTACCAGTCTTGAAGTGTGTGCATCCTTTATGAATATGGAAACACCACCACCTTTGGAGTTTCGGTCCACGTTCTGGGGGCCGAAAGGTGTGGAATGAGTTATAGCCTGGTAGTGCAGGGGTGGTTTCTACTGCCTTGAACCAGATCTCTGTTACAGCACAAATGTCGATGTTCTCCATTTTAAGGAGTGCTTCGAGTGAGTGCATTTTGAGATTTAGACTTCTAGCATTGAGCAGCATGACCCTCAGATTGCATTTGTTTGTAGCTGTTACGGTGGTAATTTGGTCTTCGGAACACTGCCTAAAAAAAGGCACTATAGGGGTGGCAAGAGCCTTGGCCAGTATCTGGAAGCCCAGGGGTGACAGATGCAGGCCATCTCTGGCAAAGCATCGAGGTCTGTCAATCATGTCATCCCAGGCAGACAGATACTGGATCCCCTAAGAATGACACCAGAAACTTGGCCAATTGCTGAAATCAATCATTTTCTGCTTGTACTGTGGTATAATTCTGGGTGATGGTAGGATTCTGCTCAGGGCTAGGGTCGTACCCTCCTGGGCTGCATAATCTGAGAGCTCCTCCTTGTCTCTTTTCATGTAGTCCAGGGGGGTACGTCTCAGGTCACTCACACCCACATGTACAATGACAGATTCATATTTGTACCTGTTGTTGAGGGACCTGAGTGCGTGTGTTATGTGGTGGATCCTGGCACCTGACAGGCAGCTGACTGTTACTTTCTCCTTATTCAACCTAGTGAGTGGGACATCAGTGTGCTTCACTATCGAGTCACCTATGACTAGTGTGCTGGGCATGCTGTTTTGCCTTAGGGGCTTTGGTTTGAGTGGCACACTGTTTAGGAGAGTTATGTGTCTCGTGATTAGTGTTGTGTTGTGGTGGTCGAGTGCATTTCTGCCTTGGAGGTCTCTGCTGTTTGGGTAGATTTTTATTGAGAGCCTCCGCGATAATGGGTGTGTGGTTTGTGTTTTTATGTGAAGGCAGTGCTGGTGTGTGTTCTGGAGGGCTCTGTGTTCCATGTGG
Organism: Protopterus annectens; assembly: GCF_019279795.1. Classification (NCBI taxonomy): domain Eukaryota; kingdom Metazoa; phylum Chordata; order Ceratodontiformes; family Protopteridae; genus Protopterus; species Protopterus annectens. The sequence goes on from NC_056731.1 coordinate 326,463,310, forward strand.
TGTGGTGCAAGTGTTTACCTTCTCCTCTTGACCAGCTATTCTGGTCTTGGCTGGAGTGTGAGTGGCTTCCAATTTGGATATACAAGTGCATCTCTCGCAAGTCTGAGTGTTGGGAGGTAAGTGGAGAGGGTTGTCATTGTACATGAGGCAGTTGCTACATTGCCTCAGGATGTCCACGTTCACCAGGTTAATAGGAGAAAGCACAGGTAACTGACCTTTGGACATGCCTGGAGAGGTGGGCATTAATAAGTACTGAAGCGGTTTTCTTGTAGAACGTTTAGTGCTGGTAGCACTTTTGTTTAGCTCTTCCAGTTATGCTGACTAAATAAAGCAGCCATCCAGATAAGGACAAATGTACACTCGAGTCCTCAAATATGAAATCTGGAGGCAGGCTCTTGGTGAAAATTCAAGCAGCTGCTCATATGCCAAGAAGAAGAGGAAATTAGAAATGGTTCTCAACCAGTCTTCAGTCTCAGGATTTGTCCATGTTACTTGCGTCTAGGACATGCATATAAGGAGCACTTTTTAAGGCCATAGAGACCAGGAAGCATGTCAGTAATAGGGGAAGAGAATAAGCATCCTAAATTTAGCTATTGTTTATAAATTTGTTTATTGTACCTTGAAGAACTTGTTCCACCACAAAATTCTAAAATGGTCTTCAGGACTCATCCTTGTCTGAACTAGAAACAACCTAGGATAGAAAATGTACAGTTGTGTACACGTACCATAAATGTAGATGTTAGAGTTTATTCACTGTTGCAGTCATCACACTTGGGTTATCAAGGTAGCCCTCAGTCGGCCTGAATACCAGACACTTAGTATTTCTGTGTCGGATGCTGTCGCTCCTGGACTGAAGTTAAGTCATCAGGGGTATAAAAACAGGCAGCCGACACCATTACATCACTTTTTCTTGCCCCAAATGTCAGGAGCCCCCAAATAGGGAGCTAGGTTATGGTGGGGAAACACCACCGGTAAAAGTTAATACTAATACTAGAAGAAATAGCCATAGAAAGGAGAGAGAAAACCAGGGGGGCTGGTGGGAGGGAAACCAGGACTGCAACAGTGAATACACTCTACATCTACATTTATGGTAAATGTACACAACTGTACTATGTTCTTCATGTTTCACTGTTGCAGTCATCACACTTGGGTTGATTCCCAAAGCTGAGGAAGGGTGGAGGCAGTCAAGAAGAGTTAGGGCTGGCTAATAGGCCTTGCAAGACTGCTGTAGCAAAATAGTACAGTTTTGTACCTACCATAAATGTGGATGTTCCAGTGCTAATACAGCTGCAGTCATAACAGATGGGTTCTCCTGCCGTCAGGCGGGTCCTCGGTCGGCCGAATTCCAAAGTCTAGGTCCGGCGTCGGTTGTCGTCACTTCTTCCCTGACGTCAGTGCGACAGGGGTATAAAAGAACCAGTCAACGCCATGTTCTTCAGTTTTTCTTGCCCCAGATGTCAGGTGCCCCCAGAAGGAAGGCAATACATAAAATTATGAAGTAATGCAATGCAATATAATCAAAAAACAGTAGTTGCAAGCAAATACACCATAAAAGAATACCCCTAGAGGGGAAGGAGGGAGGGAAACCTGGACTGCAGCTGTATTAGCACTCTAACATCTACATTTATGGTAGGTACAAAACTGTACTATGTTCATCGTGCATACAGCTGCAGTCATAACAGATGGGTAGAATCCCAAAGCTAAGAAAGGGGTGGTAGGCACTAGGTGGAACTAGGAGGAGCCAAAATGCCCTGCAAGACTGCAGTGGCAAAGCCTGCTCTAGATATGGAGTATAATGGTAGGTTGTAGTGTTTGGAGAAGGTATGCACAGAACTCCAAGTGGCTGCTTCCAAGATATCCTTGGTAGGAACTCCTCTGAGGAAGGCTGCAGAGGTGGCTGTGGCCCTGGTGGAATGAGTTCTAATGCCTGTAGGAACAGTTTTGCCATGAAAGGAATAGCAAAAGTGTATGCAGTGGGCTATCCATTTTGAGATTGTCTGCTTGGAAATTGGTTTTCCTGGAGCTCCTACCGCATAGGCCACAAAGAGCTGTTCTAATTTTCTGAAAGGCTTTGTTCTGTCCAAATAATAATGCAGTTGCCTGTGGATGTCCAAGGAATGTAGTAATCTCTCCCCTTTATTTTGAGGATTGGGATAAAAAGTAGGTAAATGTATGGCCTGATTTAAAGCTACCCTGGATACCACTTTAGGCATAAAGGAAGGGTTGGTTCGTAATGAAACTCTGTCCTGATGGAAGATGATAAAAGGCTGGACAGCCATGAGGGCCTGTAGTTCTGAAACTCTACGAGCTGAAGTGATAGCCAGAAGGAAAGCTGTTTTCCAGGACAAATATTGCAAATCTGATGAAGCAGCTGGCTCAAAAGGAGGCAAAGTCAGTTTTTCCAGAATGAAATTTAGATCCCAAGCAGGTATTGGTTGTTTCCTTGGAGGTCTTAAATTCTTAGCCCCTCTGAGGAACTGTCTTAAAAGAGGGTGAGAGAATAAAGGAGGATCAGTGTTGTATTCTGCAGAAATGGCTGAGGCATGGATTTTGATGGAGGAGAACGAAAGTCCACTGCTTAGTAGTTCAGCCAACTATTGTAGTATTTGAGGTAAATTCAGTTTTCCAGGGTTCTGGCCCTTTTTCTCATTCCAGACACAAAAACGTTGCCATTTTGCGGAGTAAGCTTTTCTAGTTGTTGGCCTTCTGGCCTCCAAAATGACATCCTGCACCTCCTTGGAGAGTAGGGCCTGCTGTGATGCTAAGGAATCTTCCATGCGGCTAGATTGAGTGTTTTTAGCTGACTGTGAAGAGTTTTGAAGCTGTGCTGTGTCAGGAGAAGAGGCATTAGAGGCAGGGTCCATGGAGGGGAATGAGTCAGGCTCCTCAGGAGTGGGTACCAGCGTTGCCTTGGCCAGTCCGGAGCAATGAGGATCATCTTTGGTTTGTCTGCTCTGGTCTTCAATAGGACTTTGGGCAGCAGAGGAAGAGGCGAGAAGGCATAAACTGTCATTGATGTCCAGCTGAAAGAGAGAGCGTCCACTCTCCAGGCCTTTGGGTGGAAGGTCCTCGAGCAGAATTTTGTCAATTGATGATTTTTGTGGGAGGCAAAGAGATCTATGTCTGGCCTTCCCCATTCTTGGATTATTTCTGTAAAAACTTTTGGATGCAACATCCATTCGTGTGGATCTGTCATATTCCTGCTTAGGTTGTCTGCCAGCGTGTTTTCCTTGCCTGGCAAGTACTGTGCTTGTAGTTCCATTTGTAAGTCCATGGCCATGTTCCAAAGTGATATGGCCAGTCTGCATAGGGATAGGAATGTGTTCCTCCTGCTTGTTTATGTACCACATAACTGTGGTGTTGTCCGTTCTTATCAATAGTTGACCTGGTTGTAGAAGGTCCTTGAAAGCTATAATAGCATTTATTACTGCTAGCATTTCTTTTTGATTGATGTGAAGGTGCTTTTCTTTTTGGGACCATTTGCCCTGAATGCACCGGTCTGTCATGTGCGCCCCCCCAGGCGTAGTCCGAGGCGTCGGTTGTGATGACTTGATTTGCTTGAGGCTTGCTGAATGGAAGACCTGTGTTTGCTTGACATGCTTGAGCCCACCACAGAAATTCCTTTTGCAGACATGGAAGTAGTGGTATTATTGTTTCCAAACTGTGGCTGTGTTGAGACCATATGTTTTTTAGGTACCACTGTAGTTCTCATATGCAGCTTTGCACATGGGATTAGCAAGATGCAAGATGCCATGAATCCCAGAGCCTGCAGGATTTTCCTTGCAGTCAGCCTGGTGCAATTTGCCAGTGTTTTGAAATATTGAATTAGATGCCCCTGCTTCTCTGGCGTGAGGTAGGCCATCTGGGTGTTTGTGTCCAAATTGGCACCCAGGAAAATTATATTTCGAGAGGGTATTAGCCTTGATTTCTCTTTGTTGACTGTGTATCCCAGAGAGTTTAATAACATTATTACATAAGCCAGATGTTTCAGAAGAATGTGCTTGCTGTCCGCTTGGATCAAGCAGTCGTCCAAATAAGGGTATATTTGTATCCCTTGAAGTCTGCAGTAGGCAATTACTGATGCCAGGCATTTCGTGAATACTCTGGGCGCAGTAGATAAGCCAAAGGGCAATGCAAAGAATTGATAATGGGTTGAACCTGCAAGAAATCAGAGGTATCTTCTGCAATTTTGTCTAATTGGGACATGCAGGTATGCCTCCTTGAGGTCCAATGTTACCAGCCAAGACTCCTTGCCCAGCATGGGAAGAAGTTGCTGTAGAGTGAGCATCTTGAATTTTGGCAGTAGGAATGTGTTTAGGATGGAAAGATCCAAAATAGGTCTCCAATCTTTTCCCTTCCTTGGCACCAGAAATAGCCTGGAATAAAAACCTTGACCTTGTTCATGTGTAGGTGCCTCTTGAATAGCTTTCATGTTTATAAGATCTGAAATTTGCTTTTGTGCCTCTGCCCTTAGATTGTGTGGCAGATTTGGCATGCCTCTCATTTTTGGAGGGGTATGAAAGTGGAATTTCTAGCCTCTGTTTATAATGTCCAGGATCCATTTGTCCTTTGTGACAACATGCCAATTTTTTGAAAATAGTGCCAGCTTTCCTTCTAAGGGGGCTGCCATTTGAGACCTGGTTGGCCTGCAAAGGAAAAGTCATTGGGTTTGCTTTCTGAAAGATTGTGAGTTGTCCTCACCACCTCTTTGTGTAGGAGCTTGCCATTGTCTGCCTCTGTACGATCCTTGTGGTTGTCCTCTGCCCCTTGGGCGCCTGTATCTGCCTCTTTGGGGTCTGTCCGTGGCAGGAAAGGACCAGTTTTTGGAAGGCCAATTTCTACTAAAACGTGGTGGTTGAACCTGCAGAAATTCTTTCACAGTTTGCATTGATTTAGCTTTTTCCTCCATTTTTCATAATACTTCATCAGTTTTTGCCCCAGATAGTACATCCTTTTGAAGAGGGGCGTCTAGTAATTTAGCTTTGACATGATCAGGCAAGGTTTGTTCCTTGAGCCAAGCATGCCTGCGTATGACTGAGCCTGTAACAGCAGCTCTACATGAGGCCTCTAGAGCATCAAAACCACACTAAGGTATGTTTACCCACTTGTTCTGCACTATGCATCAAATCCTGCAACTCCTTCACATCTGGTTGTTCAGGTTGTGACATTTTACTTTTCAATTGAGATAACAGAAACTGTTGGTATTTTAGCGTATGAAACTGACAGTTTAAGGCCCTCATGGTTAAGGTAGCCGAGGTATATACCTTTTTTCCCCACCTTTCTAAGGATCTGGAATCTCTCTCGGAAGGCAATGGATTTTTGGCTATGGAAGCCTTAACTCCCTTGGGTCCCTGTGAGATGGTTTCTAGGTCAGCAGCATGGCTTTTGTAAAGAAATTGGTGAGAGTCAGGAACCCTGTAGTACCTGTCAGGCTTAACTGGAGCTGGAGGTAGAGAGTCCGGGTTAAGGCAGGCCTCCGAGTAAACATCATCTAGGATGTCCAAGACAGGAGGTATAGCCAGAGGCCTGTGCTGGGGTAACAAAATAAATTCCCTGAGCCTTTTCTTGGAATCTGAATAATCCTGGCCTTCCCAGTGGAAGTGTTCCCTTAAGGTATGCAAAGTTTCCCCAAATGAGAAATCCTCAGGGGGGGATACAGAAGGAATAGACTCCTCTGCATCAGTCTCTTCAAAAGGGGAGTAAGTCTGTTCCTGATCATCAGAGTGTACTGAAATAATGGATCCCTGATCAGAGGAGGGGGAATCTTCCTCCACACTGGGCCTTTTGTCCGGAGGTGGCTGAGAACCTCTGATTAAATTAATTAAATCCTCAGCCATTTTAAGCATCTGTCTCTTAGGGATGGGGCCTGGAGATGGGCCCTGTGTAACTGGTCTCTTAGGGTGCATGGTTGCTTTAGACTTAGTGAAAGCCTTGATGGAGAAAGAAGAGGAAGGTCTGAAGACACCTTGAGTGGAGGTGGACCTGTCCACATTCTGTGTTTCAACGCCAAGAGTGGCTTCGGTATCTGTAGTCGGAGTGTGGGCCGAGGAGCCTGCGACCTCGGGTACAGGAGACACCGCCAAAGATGTGTCGTCGGTAGTCAGGGGCTGCGTAGGTGCCTCACTGAGAACCGGACCACGTGTAGTCGGCTTTGGCGTGGTGTCGGTAGAGGCCGCGGACCTCGAGTGTCGGTCCTTGTCTTTGCGTTTTTTAGACAAAACCGGTGTCGGAGTATCCGACGACATGGTATAGTTAAATGCTTTCCCAAAAAAATGCTGGGCGAACTCCGCCCGACGCTTAACAGTGCGCTTGTTGAATGTAGCACAACAGTGACAGACAGAGACGTCGTGGTCTGGGCCTAAACAAAGTATACAGAGGGAATGGAAATCCTTATGTGGTATTTGCTTCCCACAAGAAATACAATTATTAACTTTGTCTGACATCGGTCTGAGGCAAGAAAAGTTTCCCCAACGGGGTACTTAGCTTTTAAGAAGACTTCGGTTTTCCAAATTTTTCGTAATCTCAGGAGCTGGCCGCCCGGCACTTGCGAACTGCTTCTGCTTCGGGCACCGCGCAGCAAGAAAGACTGAAGAACATGGCGTCGGCTGGTTCTTTTATACCCCTGTCGCACTGACGTCAGGGAAGAAGCGATGACAACTGACGCCGGACCTAGACTTTGGAATTCGGCCGACCGAGGACCCGCCTGACGGCAGGAGAACCCATCTGTTATGACTGCAGCTGTATGCACGATGAACATCTGCCCTGGATTTGGAAAAGATAGGCAAGTGGTAATGCTTGGTGAAGGCATGTACAGAACTCCAGGTAACAGCTTCCAGGATGTCCCTGGTAGGGACTCCCATGAGAAATGCTGTAGAGGTAGATGTCGCTCTAGTGGCATGTGTTCTAACCCAGAGGGGTTGGTTTTCCATGGTGCTTGTAGCAGAAATAGATTCAGTGTGCTATCCATTTGGAAATGGTTTGTTTTGAAATTGGCTTACCCTCTGCTGCAAAGCTGACTAGTAACTGGTCAGATTTTCTTAAGGGCTTAGTCCTATCAAGGTAGAATCTGAGCTGTCTGTGCACATCCAAGGAGTGCAGGATCCTTTCCCCTTTATTTTGAGGATTAGGGAAGAAGGTTGTCAAATGGATGGATTGGTTGAGAGCCACACTGGATACCACTTTAGGCATAAATGAAGGGTTAGTCCGGAGGTAGACCCTGTCAGCATGGAAAATAATGAAGGGTTCCACAGCCATCAGTGCTTGTAGCTCAGACACTCTTCTAGCTGAAGTGATGGCCAGAAGCAAGGCTGTTTTCCAGGAGAGGAATTTTAACTCTGCTGAAGCAGCAGGTTCAAAGGGGGGAAGCTTGAGCTTTTCCAGTAAAAAGTTAAGACCCCAATCAGGGGTGGGTGTTCTCCTTGGTTGCCTTAAGTTGTTTGCCCCTCTCAGGAATTGTTTGATGAGAGGGTGAGAGAATAGAGGTAGCTCAGTGTTGTAATGAGACGAGATGGCAGAGGCATGGATCTTAATGGAGGAGAAGGATAGGCCTCTGTGGAGTAGTTCTGCTAGGTAATCCAAGATTAGAGGTAAGGAGGGCAGTGCTGTGTCCTCTCTTTTCGACTGAATCCAAGAACAATACCTTTTCCACTTATCAGCATAGGATTTCCTTGTACTGGGCCTTCTGGCTTCAAGGATGACATCCAGCACCTGTTTGCTTAGGGTTGCTGGTGGGGTAGTCAAGAAATAAGCCAGGCTGCAAGATTTAGGGTTTGCAATTGTGGATGCAAGATTTCTCCCTCCTGCTGAGAGAAAGTACAGTTTTGTACCTACCATAAATGTAGATGTCCGAACAGGATAGCATCTGCAGTCATAACAAATGGGTTGTCCTGTCGTCAGGCAGCCCTTCAGTCGGCCGGATTCCAAAGTCTGGGTCTGGCTTCGGCTGATGTCGCACTTCACCCGACGTCATCTCTGCTGGTCTTCGGGTATATAAAGGCATCAGCCGACGCCATTTTCCTCAGTGTTTCTTGCCTCAGATGCCAGTTGCCCTCTTGGTAAGCTATATTTTGGATAAATGCCAATGTTTCCAAAAAAGTAGAAGGCAAACACAAAAAATAACAATGTATGTACATATATACTAACAAATACACCATAAGAGACTCCCCCCCCCCCCCAGCTAGCTATTAGGAGGGTAAATACCCTAGGAGTACCACAGAGGGGAAGAAGGGTGGGTAATCCTGACTGCAGATGCTATCCTGTTCGGACATCTACATTTATGGTAGGTACAAAACTGTACTATGTCCTTCAAGGATGCATCTGCAGTCATAACAAATGGGTAGAATACCATAGCCAAACTAGGGGAGGAGGAAGAAGAATTATGGTGTAGTTAGGATCCCTTGCAGTACAGCAGTGGCAAAACCTGCTCAGGATCTAGAGTACAGAGGTAAATTATAATGCTTGGCAAATGTATGCACGGAGGTCCAAGTAGCCGCCTCAATAATGTCCTTGGTTGCCACTCCTCGTAAGAAAGCTGTGGTAGTGGCTGTAGCCCTTGTAGAATGAGGTCTTATGTTCTGTGGAATTGGTTTTCTGTGGTAGGAGTAACAGAATCTTATGCAATTTCCTATCCATTTGGAGACTGTCTGTTTGGAAATTGCTTTTCCTTCCCTTCCTGTTGCATAGGCTACTAAAAGCTGGTCAGTCTTTCTGTGAGCTTTGGTTCTGTCCAGGTAGTAGCTTAACTGTCTATGTACATCCAAGGTATGCCAGCAGTCTTTCCCCCCTGTTCTGTGGATTGGGAAAGAAGGTAGGTAGGTGGATTGCCTGGTTTAAAGACACTCTGGATACCACCTTAGGCATAAATGTAGGATTAGTTCTCATGGACACCCTATCTTGATGGAAGATTAGGAAGGGTTGTACTGCCATTAAGGCCTGTAGTTCCGAAACCCTCCTTGCTGAAGTAATTGCCAGTAGGAAAGCAGTTTTCCATGATAGGTGTTGAAGATCTGCTGTTGCTGCTGGTTCAAATGGAGGGAGTGTCAGTTTTTCTAGCACAAAGTTCAAGTCCCATGCTGGTAATGGTGGTTTCCTAGGAGGTTTTACATTCTTGATCCCTCTGAGGAATTGCCTGAGTAGAGGATGCGAAAAGACAGGTGGATCTAAGCTGTATTCTGCTGAAATAGCTGATGCATGTATCTTGATGGAGGAATAGGACAGGCCTGTATGTAGAAGCTCTGCCAAGTACTCCAGGATGTTAGCAATATCTATGTTCGACACATCTTTTCCTCTTTCAGTACTCCAAATGGCAAATCTTTTCCATTTTCCTGCATAGTTCCTTCTTGTTGAAGGTCTGCGGGCTTCAAGGATAATGTCTTTAACCCTTTGGGATAGGTCTGGGTTAGTTGCTGCTATGTGATGTTCCAGGCAGTCAGCTGCAAGGTTTTTAGGTTTGGGTGCATGATGTTGTAGTTGTTCTGAGTTAACATCAAAGGCATCAGGGGTATTGACCACATTCTCCCCTGAGACATGCTCCTCAGCAATGGATACCAGTGTTGTCTTGGCCAATTCGAGCTATCAGGATTATCCTTGGCGTTCCTCTTTGATTTTCAGTAGTACCTTGTGCATCAAAGGAAGAGGTGGAAATGCATATGCCGTCAGGCCTTTCCAACTGAAGGATAGAGAGTCCACCTTCCATGCAAGTGGGTGGTATGTCCTTGTGCAGAATTTTTGAGCTGGTGATTGAGTGGGGATGCGAATAGGTCTATATGTGGCATTCCCATTTCTTTGTGATGGCCTTGAAGATGTCCGGTGTAGCATCCATTCGTGAGCATCCGAGGTGGTTCTGCTTAACATGTCTGCTAGGCCGCTTTCTTTTTCCAGCAGAAATATTGCCTGTAACTGGATCTTGTAGCCCAGAGCCATACTCCAAAGGTCTACAGTCATTCTGCATAGGGGTATGAATGAGTGCCTCCCTGTTTGTTGATGTACCACATGACTGTGGTGTTGTCTGTCCTTATCAGTAAATGGCCTTCTTTGAGGAATGGTCTGAATTTCTGGATTGCTAGTTTTACTGCCAGCATTTCTTTTGGTTTATGTGCAGGTGCAGCTGGTCTGGAGTCCACAATCCTTGTATGCATTTGTCCAACATGTGCCCCAGCCTAGGTCTGAGGCGTCCGTTGTGATGGTTTGGCTTGCTTGAAAGTTGTGGAAGGGCAAGCCTGGGTTTGACTAGCATGCTTGAGCCCACCATAGGAACTCCTGTTTCAGGCATGGGATTAGTGGGATTTCGGTTTCTAAGCTGTGCCTGTGTTGAGACCATAAATTCTTTAGGTACCACTGTAGCTTTCTCATATGCAGTCTGGCATGTGGGACCAAGATTATGCATGATGCCATGAAGCCCAAGGCCTGCAGTACTTTTCTTGCTGTTAGTTTGTTCTGCTTTGTTAATGCCAAGAAGTAAAGAGGGAGTTGTTTTGTTTTTCTGCAGTTAGGAATGCCATTTGTTTTGCTGTGTCCAATTCCGCACCCAAGAATGTTCTTGTTTGGGATGGTATCGGTCTTGACTTTTGTAAATTGACTGTGTATCCCAGGGCTTGTAGTAAGCAAATGACTTTTTGTAAATCTGTTGTCAGCTTGCTTTTGTTGTCCGCTTGTAACAGGCAGTCGTCCAGGTATGGATAAATTTGGATTCCTGTAGCCTGCAGTGAGCGATTACTGATGCCAGGCATTTTGTGAATACTCTGGGCAGAAGATAAGCCAAAGGGCAATGCTGAGAATTGATAATGCTCTGATCCTGCAAGAAATCTGAGGTATCTTCTGCAATTTGGTCGTATGGGGACGTGCAGGTATGCCTCCTTGAGATCTAGAGTTACCAGCCAACACTCCTTGCCCAGCATGGGAAGAAGTTGCTGTAGGGTCAGCATTTTGAATTTTGGGACAATGATGTATGTGTTTAAGACGGACAGGTCGAGAATAGGTCTCCAACTTTTCTCCTTTCTTGGCACTAGGAAGAGTCTGGAGTAGAATCCTTTGCCCTGTTCTGTTATTGGTACTCTTTCCACAGCTCTTATCTTTGTTAATTGCTATCTGCTTTAGAGCTTCTGTTTTTGATTTGGAGGTAGGTTTGGCATTCCTCTTTTTACTGGTAAAGTGTGGAAGTGGAACCTGTAACCTTGGTCTATGGTTTGCAAAATCCACTTGTCTTTTGTGATATAGTGCCAATTTTTCGAAAATAAGGCTAACTTTCCGCCTAAAGGTGCTGTTATTTGCTCCCTGGTAGGCGGTGTCAGAGACAAGTCACTGTGATTGCCCTGTTGCAGTGGCAGTGGTTGTGTCTGTGCCTCGGTTATTGCCTTGCCACTGTCGTCCTCTGTAGGCACCTCCTCTGTATTGATTTCTGCCTCTAGAGCGTCTATTCCTGCCTCTGAGATTTTGAGGAGTCTGGAAAGGACCAATTTTTGGCAGGCCAGTTCCTGCTAAACCTTGGGGGCTGAACCTGTAAGAAATCCTTAACTGTTTGTACAGATTTTGCCTTCTCTTCCATTTTCTTCATTACTTGCTGAGCAGGTGTACCAAATAGACTGACCTTATCCATAGGAGCATCTAACAGCTTTGCTTTAACATGATCCGGCAAGACCTGTTCTTTCAACCATGCATGCCTTCTTATCACTGTGCCAGTCATGGCTGATCTAAATGAAGCCTCCAGTGCATCATAGCCACATTTTAAAGAATGGTTACTAACCTGCTGAATGTTATTCACCATTTCTAAAACATATTTCTTATCTAAGGGTCATCAGTGGACAGCTTCTTAGTTAACTGATCAAGCATAAACTCTTGGTATTGGATCATATGAAACTGACAGTTTAAAGCTCTAGCTGAGAGAGTAGCGGAGGTGTAAACTTTTTCCCCATCTCTAAGGACCTGGATTCCCTTTCAGAAGGAATAGGGTTTTGCTGAGGTCGAGGCTACTGCCTTAGGCCCCTGGGGTATAGTCTCAGGATCTGCAAGTGGGGCCTTGTATAGGTGGTGATGAGTGTCTGGCACCCTGTAAAATCTATCTGGTTTGGCAGGGGCTGGAGGTAAAGTATCAGGAGCAGTGCAAACATCATTAAATGCATCATCCACAACAGGCAGTACTGGAGGTATAGCTAAGGGCCTATGTTGTGGTAAGTGCAGAAATGTCCTAAGCCTTTTCTTGAATCTGAGAAATCTTGTCCCTGCCATTGGAATTGTTCTCTCATGGCATGTAAGGTTTCCCAAAGGAGAATTCCTCTGGTGGAGAGGCAGATGGAATGGATTCTTCAGCATCTGAATCTTCATAAGTAGAAAAGGAGCCTCTGGCTGGTCTGTAATGTCTGAGTCATCCAAGAATCATCAGAGGACACTGGCTCGGGGCTCTGCTCTAGGTCTCTTTTCTGGGGCTGAGAGGCCCTGTCTGGGTGGGATTGTGATCCCCTAATTAAGGATATTAAATCCTCAGCCAGAGTAAGCATTTGTGAACTAGAAGTGGGCCTGTGTGAGGGGCTTAACAGGCACTGATTTAACAGTTTTGGCTGCTTTAGCCCTGGCAAAGGCCTTAATAGACATGGCTGCAGGAGGCCTAGCAGCACCACGTGCTGGGGTAGAGACATCCAAAGGAATGGTGTCTGATAAATCACTAGGAACCACAGTAGTAGGCAAAACTTCTGAGGCCGATTCAACTAAGGTAGCAGGAGCCTCAGTAGTAGTCATGGATTCGCCTGAAGATTGCCCGGTTTTCTCGGTTTCGCCGAAACCGAGACACTCGCTTGCTTAACCGTGGTTTCGGCGAAACCGCTGACCGCGAGTGTCGGTCTTTTCTTTGCGTTTTAACAATTTGGGTAGTCGGAGGATCCGACGGCATAATGTACGCAAAATCTGAGCCGAAAAACTGTTCAGCAAACTCCGACCGACGCCTAAGCGTTCGTCGGTTGAAGGAAGCACAGGCCGAACAGGCTGCTATGTCGTGGTCTGGGCCTAAGCAAGGCAGGCAGTAAGAGTGGAAATCTTTATGAGGTATTTGTTTCCCACAAGTTAAACAGTTATTGACTTTTTCTGACATCGGCTGAAGCAAGAAAGAGTCCCCAACGGGGTACTTAGCTTTTTAGAAGTCTTCGAAGTAGTATTCGGTAGTAGTAATCTCTGGATCTGACCGACCGGCACTTGCGAACAGCTTCTGCTTCGGCCGCGGCAAGAAAGACTGAGGAAAATGGCGTCGGCTGATGCCTTTATACCCGAAGACCAGCAGAGATGACGTCGGGTGAAGTGAGACATCAGCCGAAGCCGGACCCAGACTTTGGAATCCGGCCGACCGAAGGGCTGCCTGACGACAGGACAACCCATTTGTTATGACTGCAGATGCATCCTTGAAGGACATCAGGGTTGGGGTCTGGTGTAGGTGCCAGGGTGGCAACGTTGTCATGTTGCGCAGGAGTGGGTGCCAGTGCTGGTGTGGCCAGTCTGGGGCAATCAGAATTGTCCTTGGCCTGTCCTGTTTTATCTTGAGTAATACTCTTAAGAGAAGGGGCAGAGGGGGAAAGGCATCGATTAATAGGTTTTCCCATTGAAAGGATAGGGCATCCACTTTCCAGGCCCTATTGTGAGGATTCCTGGTGCAGAATTTGCTGAGCTGGTGGTTGTAGGGGGAAGCAGAGAGATCCACCTTTGGGGTCCCCCATTTCTGTATCAGAAGGTTGAAGGTGCTGGGCTCCAATTTCCACTAGTGTGGTTCAAGGAGATTTCTGCTTAAGTTGTCTGCCAGTGAATTTTGTTTGCCTGGCAGAATTGAGCATGTAGATGGACTTGGAAGTCCCAGGCCGTGGTCCACAGGGCCACTGCTAACCTGCAGAGTGGGTAGGAATGGGTTCTCCCCTGCTTGTTGATGTACCACATAACTGTGGTGTCTGTTTTTATCAGCAGTTGTCCTGGAAGGAGTAGGGATCTGAAAGCTGTCAGAGCATTCTGTATAGCTAGCATCTCTTTTTGGATGATGTGCAGATGAATTTGACTTTGGCTCTAGTGGCCCTGAATACATTTGCCAGCCATGTGAGCCCCCCATGCATAGCCTGATGCATCTGTGGTTAGGGTCTGGGTGGCGTGGGGTAGAGTGTGTATGTCAGTCGCATGCTTCTGCCCACCAAAGGAACTCTGTCCATAGACAGGGTATGATAGGAATGACTGTTTCCAGGTCCTGAGAATGTGGCACCAAAGATTTTTTAAGTACCACTGAAGTTTCCTCATATGCAGTCTTGCATATGGAATTAGCAGTATACATGAGGCCATGAACCCTAGGGCTTGCAGATAGCAGGGTTCTGGTGGCCATTTGTTGAAGTAATCTGTCAGATAAACTTATTTTTCTGAAGTGAGGAATGCCATCTGGGAAACAGTGTCCAAGCGTGCTCCCAGGAATACAATCTTTTGACTGGGTACCAGGTGTGATTTCTTTTCTTTGATGGTGTACCCCAAGGAAGTGAGAAGGTTTTTTACAAATGCCAGGTGCTGAAGTAGCAATTTCTGACTGTCCACATGGAGGCAGTCGTCCAAGTATGGGTAAATTTGGATATTTCTCTGCCTGCAGTATGCAATGGCTGGAGCCAGGCATTTTGTGAATACCCTGGGCACAGTAGATAAGCCAAATGGAAGTGCAGAGAACTGATAATGCATAGATCCTGCCCTGAAACGTAGATACTTCCTGCATGACTCCCTTATAGGGATGTGGAGATAGGCTTCTTTTAAGTCTAGGATAGCTAACCAAGCATCGTCTAGGATAGCTAACCAAGCATCCTTGGCTAACATAAGAAGAAGCTGTTGCAGAGTAAGCATTTTGAACTTTGGTACCACCAGGAAGGTGTTTAGAATTGAAAGATCCAGGATTGGGCACCAAGAGCCCTCTTTCCTGGGTACCAGGAAGAGTCTGGAGTAGAATCCTTGACCCCTCTCTGTTCTACTGGAATAAGCTGACTAGCTCTGATATTGAGCAGGGAAAGTACTTTGTTTTGAGCCTCTGCCCACTAGTTTGGAGGAAGGTCTGGAAACCCGCTTGGGGTGGGCAGAGATGGAAATAAAATTTGTGCCCCTGGGATACAATGCTGAGGACCCATCAGTGCTGGGTGATGGACATCCAGTTTTTTGCATGAAAGGCAGGTTTTCCTTCTAGGGGCACAAGCAGTTGGGCAGGGCTGGGAAGTGGATTGAAGAAGTCATTGTGAGCTTTTTACGTAAGGAGATGGCTTACCACACCCTGCTTTAGGGGTGGGGGCACTCCATTGCTTAGATCTCTGCATACCCTGAGACTAAGTCTGGGTGGTCTGTTTCCCCTGGGTCTTGTTTGAGAAGGCCTGGAGGGGGCTGGAAAGGACCAGTGTTTTGAAGGGCAATGCCTACTGAATCTAGGGGGTTACTGTAAGAATTATTTAACAGTTTGCATAGATTTAGCTTTTTCTTCCACCTTTTTAAGAACGTCTTCTGCTTTGGTGCAAAACAAAGAGACCTTATTCAAAGGAGCATCTAGTAATTTCGATTTGACATGATCTGGCAAGGTCTGCTCCTTCAGCCAATCATGTCTTCTCAGTACAAAGCCAGTGACTGCTGCCTTGCAAGATACCTCTAGGGCATCAAAGCCACACTGCAAAGTATGCTTACTGACTTGGTTTGCAGAGTGCATAAGCTCCTGCAATTCTTTATTTTCTGCACAGTCTGGAAAAGTTACCACTTTTTGTTTAATAATTTCCATAATATGTTGCTGCAATTTCAGCATGTGAAACTGGCAATTCAAAGCCCTGATAGCAAGAGTTGCAGAGGTATATACACCGTCTTACCCCATCTGTCCAAAGCTCTGGAATCCCTGTCCGAAGGGGTGGGATTCTTGGCTGCAGTAGCCTTGACACCTTTAGGCCCCTGGGAAATGATCTCTGGGTCAGCAGTAGGATTCTTGAACAGAAACTTGTGAGTATCTAATACCTGTCAAGTTTCCTAGA
The DNA here is from genome assembly GCF_019279795.1 of Protopterus annectens. Classification (NCBI taxonomy): domain Eukaryota; kingdom Metazoa; phylum Chordata; order Ceratodontiformes; family Protopteridae; genus Protopterus; species Protopterus annectens. Next base: position 326,479,302 of record NC_056731.1, read on the forward strand.
GACAGGAGGTAAAGTGTCAGGAGTAAGACTGGATTCCATGAAAACATCATCCACAACATCCAGGACAGGGGGTATAGTTAAAGGTCTGTGCTGAGGCAACTCTAAAAATTATCTGAGTCTCTTTTTGGACTGAGGATAGTCTTGGCATTCCCAATGGAAATGCTCTCTTAAAGTATGCAAGGTTTCACCAAAATAAAAATCCTCTGGAGGAGGGGCAGAGGGAATGGATTCCTCTGCATCTGAATCCTCATAGGCGGATAAGAGCATGTCTTCATAATCAGAAATGTCAGTCATCGGACTCCTGGTCTGTAGAACCTGAAGGGGACTGAGTTTTCACCAAAATAAAAATCCTCTGGAGGGGGGGGCAGAGGGAATTGATTCCTCTGCATCTGAATCCTCATAGGCGGATAAGAGCATGTCTTCATAATCAGAAATGTCAGTCATCGGACTCCTGGTCTGTAGAACCTGAAGGGGACTGAGTTCTTTGTCTCTTTGCAGGGGAAGGCTGACTTCCCCTAATCAGTGTATAAGGTCTTCAGCCATTCTAAGCATTTGTTTTTGCGGCATGGGGGCCTGAGCATGTGCTTTGGTCGTCAGTTTTCTAGGTGTGGTGCGTACTCTGGGCCTAAGAAACTCTGTAGTTTTGGTTAGAAATGAAGTCGTAGGTTTAATTCGAACATCGGTAGAGCGAAGAATTGCCTCAGAAGCTGGTGCCTGCACAGCGGCTCTGGACCCATCCAAGCTAGAGACATCCGCAGGTTCCATAGTCGAAGAAGCATCTTGCGGCACACCGGACTCTGAATGGGTCTAACCAGAGGCCTGCAAGTTCATTAAAGTGGGCATCAGTTGTTGCAAAGGCACCTCACAGAGTACCGGCGGACTGGCGACTAACTTAACAGAATCCAGTCTGTCTTTATCCTTACGTTTTTTTTCGGAAAATTGGTAGTCGGATGGCTTACTGTAGCCTTTTCAGAATACGGAGATCGAGAGAGAAAGAATTTAGCAATAAAAAGAGCCTGATGACGAATGTTTTGGGCATTAAACAAGGCAGAAAACCGACAGAGGGACATCGTGGTCTGGGCCTAAACAGGTGACGCATAAGAGTGAAAATATCTGAGAGGTATTTGCTTTCCACAGACAAGACAATTGTTAACTTCTTCTGACATCGGTTAGAGCAAGAAAAAAGGATCCCCAATGAGGTACTTAGCTTTAGAGGACTTCAGGATTATTCAACGAAAACAAAAAACTTCAGGTGGCCTACCGGCACTTGCGAACTGCTTCTGCTTCAGGCTCCTGCTTGGCAAGAAAGACTGATGTAATAGCGTCGGCTGCCTGTTTTTATATCCCTGACAACCTGACATCAGTCCAGGAGCAACAGTATCTGACGCAGAAATACTAAGTCTCTGATATTCTGCACGATTGAGGGCTACCTGCAAGGCAGATAACCAAAGTGTGATGACTGCAACAGTGAAACACGAAGAACATCCTGCTCCTCCAATGGAACTTCCTTCATTATTACACAGCAATCAGCTATTCCAGCTCTAGGTACATTCTGATTATCAGGGACTAAAACTTGGATAAAAAGGTGGAGCAGTTTTCAGAAGAATACAAATTAGAGTCAAAATGTCCCTCACGGATCTGTTGGGGTGGTCTGAACCAGTCTCTTTTGAGACACAATAACCTGCTTTTCAAGAGTTGAGAAGGAAGGAGGGGACAGGGATAAAAGGAGTTGAGAATCTTATCAATACAGGTCTGTGGACTCCTAGGGCATATGGTGATTTGCCTCTCCTCTCCTGCTTCAAGCATTATTGCTCTTGGAGGCTTTGTCTTCTGTAAAAAGGCCAAATACAGAGATCACAAAATGAGTACTTACCCTTCTCTAGGAGTCATCTGAAAGGGACCACTGGACAGACTGACTGATGACTTGACTGCTACCTGTGACAGGAAAAAAAGAGTGCAAGTAGCTGCTCCTATATTTAAGTTTTATATTGAATTTATAATTATAAATGGGAAGAGGACCTCAGCTCCTGAGAAGTCAGTCTGAAGTGTGGACCCTTGGATCTGGCTAACTCAGATAAGGCATCATATTGCAGCAGTGAACCAGATGTACATACAATGCTTCTGTTGTCACTTTTCATCTTAAGAATGATCTAACCTCCAAATCTATACAGTGAGCTTAACTGTTGATTAACCATTTTTGGAACTAAATGGGTATCTGGGCCCATAGTCATTTTCTGATTCATGGCGCAGCCTGGAAATATACTATGGAGTTGTTTCAAAAGTGACATCAGCTCTAGCTGTACCCCCGTGAAGGTGAGATCTTTGTTCTGAGAGTGTCTTGCTGCCAAACAGCACTAATTTTAATGTCTATGAGTTAAATACAAGTTTGATGTGTGTTGGCTATTCCTGGAGGGTACTAAAATGGCTTTGCAGAATATTTTGCAGGATGTTTACTAGGTCAAAAAATAGACACTGTATACATAGTAAATAAGGGGCACAGTCCTGTTAACTTCCACATCTTACTGTTGCACTAGAAAAGCAAAGGCCACAGTATGATTCTAGCTATGCAACAGCGTAATCATGTACAATATTGTGTATTAGTATGGGAATGCATCATATCTGATCATAACACTACAAATATGAAGTATAAAACATCTCAGAATTAATATGTATCACGTGAAACGTCAATGCAGCAATGTACTTATGAGTATTAATCTAAAGATGCACCAGATCATGTACATTATAAGCACGTGTCATAAATTCTACCCACTCCTCTCTTACATACATACACACATTTTAGAAAGGGCTGGAATGTATCGTTAGAAAGGCAAAAAGGTAAGAGACGAGCCTTTATTATGCCAAGCCTCCTCTTCTCTGCCCAAGTTTCTACTCGGTGTTCAGAAGAGGTATACAACCACAGCACAGATACGCAGGCCACCTCCATCACCCTGAACAGACACAAAGTGTTATTTTCCCCATCTAGAGCTGGACATGTCATAACTGGCATCTGAGAGAAAACCTTACGTCTTGTACTCCACTTCTTCCAAACAAACCAAGTACAACTATTCTACAGAGGTACACTTTATCTGCCAGTCCTCAAGTATTTTCCAGAACATGCACCACTGATAAACAAGGAAAGACACTCTCAGTCATTCCAGAGCCAAAGAAAATCCTGCTGGTATTGTTATTCAACCTTCTCAACTTTAATACAGAGCCCCTGGTAACCTATTACTTATCTAAAGCAAAAATGAAAATCAAAAGTCAATAAAATAGTAGCCAGATATATTCTTATGAATCTGTCCACCTATTCTTACTTTTATTTCATTTCACTGTCGTACCTAAATTCCAACTGTGCACATTTTTATATGGTACCTTCCCCAGTGCACTTAAAAGCTTATGACCTAAAAGGACTGCTTTGGGATATTACTAATCACCCACTGACTACCCTACTCAAATTTCAAGATCTAAATAAGGTATGCAGAGAGTAGATTTAATTACAACCAATAACATTCACAAAACTAAACAAACTAAGCATATTATATTACATAGCATTTAAACATACTTAATTTTCATAGATTTGCCATTATGGTTTAATGTCATTATTGTCAGGTGTCACTGATTTTTTTTCCAGAAGGTTTTTTCTGCCGCTAACAAAACCATTGCTAGAAGTTTGACATTCTGAAACCCCTAGTTCTACTTACATTCAGAACTGCACTGGCAGAATTTTTCACAGAAGTTCTGGGCAATGACACAAGGGCAGGCGCTATCACACGGCTGGCGAGGGTGATCACACGGCTGATAGTTGTAAACATGATTGGAAGAACCATCTAGACAAATTGAGTGCAGGACATTTAACACTAAATCACATTAAGAAAGGGTGGATGTATTTTTTCATTAGAAAAATGAAAGTGTTACACTAAATGTGACATACAAACCTTTTTTCAGCTGTATCTTTCTGCAGTGTGCAGCCCACAACTGAAAAACAAAGAAATTTCATTCCTGAGATGACCAGCAAAGAAACAAATAATAATGTTCTTTGTCTTTAATATGTATGTACCCCAGCAACCACCCACATTAACTGCTGGCTCTAACAGTCCATCTATTGTCATCAGGCTGCCAGTTCCTAAGGCCTGTGTCTGCACTAGATGGTTAATGTACCCCTCTCTCAATTTCCATCATGAAAAGGGAAATAACATGAACAACATAAGGACTTTAGCTACCATCATAACATTCCAACTTCCTAAACTGGAAGCATGACGCTTGTTGTGTGGATACTGTGCATCAGCTGGGTTGAAGCCTGTTGTGGGCATCTTCTTGTTCATCAAGGAAGATTTTCCAGTTTTTGTTGAAAGGAGTTAAGATGTGAAGACACCATTATAGTTCACATTCACTTCTATACATGACTGCAGAAGCTGAACCGACAGCACTTGTGGAAGGGAGGGGTGCCTCTGTAAGAAATTAGCAGCTACAGAACAGAAGCAGAAACACTCTTCCACCTCAGAAGGTGCTGGCCCTTGAGATACTTTACCAACAGTCCACCTGCCATCCTCAAATACCTCAATTCAATCCAAAGTTCATATCAATGGAGCAATGCGATTTAAGAAATATGCGTCAGTTTGTTAACTCAGAGGTGGTGATTATTGCCATTCTCTTACTTATTAAAAAATGAACATCTGGCTCCATGAGGACTGCAGTTTTGTTTTAAGCAGAAACGGTCTTACCATTCCTAGCTGCATTACTTGTCAACTGTCAACTAATAATGATGGTTAATTTACCGCTCACCCAATTCCCATCGTGAAGAAGGAAATATGATGAACAATACAAAGACTTCAGCTATCCACAACCATAACATTCTAAGTTCCTAAACTGAAAAAAAAACATCAAAAACTAGGCAGTTTCTAGCATTCTACCTTGAATGTCTGTCTGAGGATGTCTGTCCTAATTAAATGGTCACACTCATACTCCACTTCACCTGTTAGTTGCAAATATGAAAAGTGTGCTTCTTTTAATTGCCTAAAGGCAGCTACATATGCTTCAGGAGGATGCAACAGAACAGGTAAAGTTAGTATAACACAACAAAATAAATATTGTCAAGTAACAAGCCAACATAGTTCTTCTGTGAAGCAAAATAAGGAGCAAGAAAATTCAAACAGTTTTACTACAATAATTCTTCACATCAAAGGCCGTGTGATTCCTAAGTGCTTGAAAATGTCTCCAATAAGTGCAAAATAAACCAAAAAAAAAAAATACTCCATCTCAGATAAAGACTTTTAATTCCAAAATATAGCACAACAGCAAAGCTTTCAAGTCTACAAACCATTTTCACCAATTTGACTAATACAGTAAAGTTTTCCTCTATACTAACTCTCACCCATACAGAGTTTAACTTAATGATAAAGTATGCTAACTACTGAACAAATTACAATAAAGCCCCTGAACAAAGCTAAAATTAACTAAACAAAAGCAGAGCATGTTCACAACCCCTGGATACCAAGAAGGTTTTGTAATGAACTTCCACTGCATTGACAGTTGAAAAAGTTCAAAGAAAAAATTACCACCAAATAAAGCTATATAAAAGGCAGTGGAAAACAATGCTGGAGAAACTACTTGAAAAGATGCAGCTGAAAGACAAGAACATTTTGCAGATAAAAGGCACCAAATAGCTGACCTAATATATAACTAATGCATTCTTACTGTATCAGTTGATGCCCAAGTAAACCTTTGATGGGTTCCTTTACTGGGTTCATTAGAATCTGGCAACTTTTCGTAAAACCTACTCAGGGAAGGATATGCACCCATGTCAATATTGTGACATATGTAAATTACGAAAGCATGCTTGTACCTCATATACCCACCACTTTGCCTTTAGTAAGCAGCTTGCATAAATCCAACAGTTAAAACAAAGATTTGGCATTTGCAATAAGTGACATATGACCATACACTTGCCTGACTTGCAAGGAAGCCCAAAATTCGCAGCTGGCTAGAAGGGCTTCCCAACAAAAGGGAAGGCAGGAAAGTAATTGACACATCAAGAAGGGATCTCACATAGATCAACTAATATGGTAAGAATGCATCTTTTACGTCTAACAATGAGGACCCACATTGATGGGTCCGTATAGATGGCTGAATCCCAAGCAGTTAGCCAGAATGGTAGACAAAGACACATGATTGTTCCAGAATTGAACAAAGAAGCCAGTTGTGGAGAAATAAAAGTTATGCACTTACAGTAATGACAGACCCAGGTTTTCTTCCTTTAGTCTTAGCAAATGGGTATATCAGACCGTACAAATCAGAAGCCAGCAACTAAACTTCGGTTCCAAGGCACAAGCTCCTACCCTCTCCCACAACGGACTACCTTTCCTACTGCCCTCAGATTGAGTTTGCTCGAGAGTACATGATTATCAACCTGAAATACGAAATACTCTTACTAAACAGAATACTATAGGCACACAGAGCAATCAAGATGGACTGCACCCAAGAAAGACTCCAGGAAGGTCCTGTGTGGTCCAGTAAGAGCCATATGACAGTACAGTTGTGTAAAATCTTACCAGAACAGTATATGTCCTTCTCTTCACTGTTGTAGTATTCTTAACATGAGGGATCTCCTGCCAATGGCGGCCTGACGTCTGGCCAGTTTACCAAAGCCTTTAGGCTGTTAAATTTATTTTATTTTACATTTGATTTCCGGGTAATTGTCTGGCTAAGCTGGAAGCTCATTTTCAGCGGAGACCAGGGGAGAAAAGCTCCATATACAAACATAACGTTACAGTTAAACAAAAAAAGCATTAAAATAACAATACACAGTTATACAGAGAAATGCGACAAAAGCAAATAGTACAAAATGTGGATGGCAAAAAACATCAGCTGACAGTTGCATGTACAAATAAAATGCATCATCATTATGGTGTAAAATGAATCAAATGCAGGCTACTTTGGAATAACATTGGGTAAAAACAAATATACACAGCGCATGAGAGAGAGAGACTGACTGCCAAGTTAGTAGACATCAAATGATTGCTCTTTCATTAGCGGCAAAAAGTAATAGGATCCCTAGTCTGGGTTAGAGCAAGGACAGAGCCAGTGGTTTGAAAAGTTTTCTTGAATACGGAGGTGTTGCCAATATTAAAGGATGTGGTGTTGCTAATATTAAAGGCTGTAGTGAGGTAATAGTTTTTTGTTGGAGTACAGTGAGTCACAGAAACTGTTCATAGATTTGGTTACTTTTAGAAGAAGTTTATCAGAGGAATGTAGTTCTCTAAAGTTAGAGTTAGCTTGGATTAAATCTTTTAGGTCAGGGCAGATATTTGGTTTTGTTAAAATCGTATGTGCAAAAGTGAGCTGGTTTAAATTGAAGTAAATGGGGTAGCTCAATCCAGTTAAGTTTTTTTAGAGCTAGGCAGCGGTGATCCCTATAGGGGAATGTTGGCTGCAAATGTGGCTATTTTATTGTAGAATGACTAATTGGTTAAGATCTGTCTTACGTAAGTTAATAAAGATTAGTGAAGAGTAGAGAAGGGTAGATAGAAGGAATGACCTGGCAGTGGCTAGTCTGGAGGTGCTGGTGAGATAGGCTTTGTCTCTGTAGAGCTGACCTAATTTTATATGCACTTTTTTATAGTTATAGCTATGTGTTTATCTAGTTTTAGCTGATTGTCAATTGCGATGCCAAGGAGTTTGGTATGTTCAACTTGTTCAATAGCAATTTGGTTGGATGAAAAAATGGTAAGTGGAGAAGTTTTGTAAGTAGTCTTGTTTTTGGAGCAGACCATGAGTTTAGTTTTTTGTAGGGTTGAGAATGAGTTAGTTTTCAGCTAGGTTGGCTTCCAAGTCTAACAGAGAATTTTGTGTTTTTTCTTGAAGTTTGAGGGTTGTGGGGGGTGAGCATACGTGGGTGATATCGTCTGTGTACTGGATTATACTGGCATACTTAGTGGCAGTAGAAAGGTGATTAATGAATATGGTGAAAAGAAGGGTACCTAGTATGGAACCTTGAGGCACTCCTACAGAGATAGGAAAGAGGGGGGAGAGGGTGTTGTCCCATTTAGTGGCCTGTTATCTATTGGACAGGTAACTAAGGAACCAGTGAAGGGAGAAGGCCACTATTTTAGGAGGGTTACTGTGTTGGTGAAACTGACCAGAGCAGTAGAGGTGCTGTATTTGGGTCGGAATCCATGTGGCGAGTTGGATAGAATACTGTTATTTAGGAGGTAATCAAGTAGTTGACGGTAGATGCATTTTTCTAAGACTTTAGCTACAGAAGAGAGGAGAGCAATGGAATGGTAGGTTTAGAGAAGTCAGTGGAAGTGCCACCTTTGTGGACAGGCATGATATGAGAGATTTTCCAGATAGTGGGGACGTATACCTCAAGAGATGGAATGATTAAGGAGAATAGATACAGGACAGCAGAAAGATGGTGCTGCTAGCTTTAGGTATTCGTTTGGGAGAAGGTCAGCAGCAGGGTTTGAAGGTTTAAACTTTATAAAAAGCATTTTGATGTACCTAGTCTGAATTGGTAATATAGGGAGAGTGTTAGGTGAGTTGATGGGATGAGGAACAGTTAGTGGTGCATTGGGCTTGTTTTGTATGAGGGATGTTACAGAGTTGATGAAGTGCGAGTTGAATTGTGAGGTAGGCTGACATTTGAGGTGAAGGGGGATGGAGTGGAAGATTTGCCACGCTTAAGGAGTGGTTTATGCTTTGCCAAAATGTTGCTGGGCTGTGTGCATGTTTTTGCTGAGATAGGAGGAAAAAATATTTTTTGTCAAGTATAATCTGTTTTTTTAGCTGGGTTCCACAGTTGTTTATATTCTAGCAGGTCTATTTGTTTTTTTTTTTTTTTTGTTAGGTGATAGACTGACCAAGCTTTGCCCCATTGCTTTAGTAAGGCTTTGGAGTTGCTTGTTAGCCATGGTAAATGTTTGGATTTGGTACGAATATTCCTAATGGGGGGGAAAGGCTGTTGAGTATATTCAGGAAGGTGTCATTGAAGTATTGGATTACAAGATGGAGCTGGAGGTTTCTGAGAGGACGCCAGTCATATTGCTGGAGGAGAGAGTTAAATAAAGGAAGAGAGAATTTTCTTTTGTCATGAATGAATTTGAATATGATATCATTGGAGGAGTGATTTTTTTTTTATGGTCGCTAAGAGTGTCGGGAAGACAGCCAGCATTATAGTCAGAGGTAGAATTTTTTTTTTTTTTTTTTTAAAAGAATCCAGTCGAGGATGGATTGCTTGTTAGTATGTTTATCAATTCGGATTGATGAGTAAATAGTTTGGGTAAAATTATAAAGGTTAATGAAGGTAGAAGTATTTTCAGATGAACTTGTAAGTCAGTCTAGGTTGAAGTCACCAAGGACAATGGTGTCCCCTGGGTGAAGTTACTAGACATCCAGTACAGGATATGTTCTATTGTGGATGAGTGGTATCCTGGGGAGAGGTAAGCTGCTATGATGCTTACAGTCTTGTGGGCATTGATTTTGAGACGTGCTACTAAAACTTCTAAGTTGTGGAGGTCTGGGGGGTACAGCTGACATGCTAGGTTGAGGGTGTCTTTTGAAAAGATAGCTACACCCCCACCATGTTTTTTGGTTCTGTCGAAGTGGGTGATATTATAGCCGGTGGGTAAAATTTCTTGATTATTAATATGTGGTTTGAGACAGGTTTTGGTTACAATAGCAATGTCTAGGGAGTACAAGTTCATGGCAACCTGGAATCCATGAATTTTATTAAGTATACTTCTCAGGTTGAAGTTAATTATGAGTAGATTAGTTTTATTGGCTTTAATGTAAGGAGTATTGGCAGAGATGTGGTTGTGCATATGGGAGAACTGCGGTATGTTGATGGTAAGGAGACCTGGGTTTGGGTGGATGTCTTCACGCAGTTTTATATTAGTGAGGGAGTGAAGTAACAGATTCAACAGCTTTTCAAGTAGCCAACAGTATTTGAGGGAGGGGGATACAGGTGGTTGGGAGGGGACATATCTAAAAGTTGTGAGAAGTGAAATATTTGTACTGAAAAGGTGAGGACTGATAGTAATATTTGAGTTAATCAGGCTGGAGTTAGAATGCAGGGGGAGAGTAGGAGATAGGTAGTGAATGATGTAGAGATTGATCTAGAGTGAAGTATAGGAGGTTGTTGTGTATGCTAGTACTAGGATTCAAAGTAGGTAGGACAGAGGGAATATATGGCGAGTAGTAGGCATATATACATCATAGGTATGCTCCCCACGCTAGACATAGGGCATAATGGTGACATCTGGATGTATCATCCTTAAAGTTGACAGCCCCAGGAGGAACTCCAGCCCTAGGATACCGATGGGTAACACATCCAGAGGGACAAAGGACCAGGGGGAAGAGGGAGAAAGTGAATACTGCAACAGTGAAGGGAAGGATATAGACTGTTATGGTATGATTTTACAAAACTGTACTGTGTCCTTCCATTTCACTGTTGCAATATTCTTAACATAAGGGAGAGTGCAAAAGCTTAGGAATAAGATAGGGAGGAGGAAGGGCCAATAGAGCCTTCTAGGAACCCATGAAGAATGGCCTCGGCAAAACCAGCTCTAGCCCTGGATAAGACATCCAACTTGTAGTGCTTGGTAAAGGTATGCACAGAAGACCAGGTAGCTGCCCGAAGGATAGAATTTGTAGCCAAACCCTTGAAAAAAGTACCAGAAGCCACAGCCCTAGTACAGTTAGCCTTGCCTGCAGAAGGAATGCTCTTAACATGATAATAACAAAGAAACTGCTTTAGAAATCCAAGAGGAAATAGTCTGCTTGGAAACCACATCACCTAATGATCTAGGATGAAAAGGTACAAAAAGCTGATCAGATTTTCAAAAAGCTTTATTGTGTCCAAATAAAATCTGAGTTATTTATGCACATCCAAAGTGTACAACACCTTTTCACTAGTAGATTGTGGAGAGGGTAAAAAAGAGGGCAAATGAATAGACTGATTAAAAAAGGTGCCTACAGGCAATCCGAATCCTATTACCCACACTGTCAGCTGAACAGTGGGCAGGTGGGGATGAATGAGAGATCTCATCTTATGTGAGAAGATCCACCCTGTAAGGTAACTTGCTAAATGCAGAAGGGGGAACCAATGCTGTCTAGGGCAAGAGAATCACCAACAAGATTCTAACAGCATCTTGTTTTATCCTGCAAAGGACTTTTGGAATGAGGGGGGGGCATAAAGAAACATCCCCTTCCATGAAAAAGACAGAGCGCCCACCTTCCAGGCCAGGGGACATGGAGTTCTGGCACAAAATGAAAGAAGCTGTCTATGCGGAGGGGAGGCAAAGAGGTCTACTTGAAGAATACCACACTGGTGAATAATGTCCAGAAGCACATCCCTGTGAAGCATCCACTCATGAGATTGTCTTATGGACCTGCTGAGGGAGTCTGCCATACAATTCTGACTTGAAGGAATGTACACTGCCTGAAGTGTCACTTGGTACTGAATCGCTAGCTCCCAAACCTGAAGTGCCAATCTGCATATATAGGACCTTGTCCTCCCATGCTTGTTGACATACCACAAAACTGTGGTGTTGTCTGTAAAGATCTTTAGGGGTTCAGCAGAAAACAGAGGATGGAAAACAGTTACAGCCAACAGAAGAGCTCTCATCTTCTTGATATTGATGTGTTCCTGCGAAGTCCCTAAAGAAGCAAGGCAGAAGTTTTTCCCTCAGAATCAGGAAGGTCAGAAATAACTTGACAAGTCTGAGAAAGAAGAGCAAAAATATATCTGGTCATACGAGTCTAATAATTAACAACCAGAAAGGCTAGGGTAGCTCAAGTACAAACCTTTTTACCAAGCCTTTCCGTAGTCCTGCTGTTCTTATCAGAAACATGAAGTTTGGTAGACGGCAGTAATTTAGAAGGCTTGTTGGATGCCACAGAGACCACTGAAGGATCAACAGATGGACACAAAGGAATTTGCAGTCATCAGGCGCTTTATAAAACTGATAGTTTTTTTTTTTTTTTAATGAGCAGGGGGCTGCGAGTCAGGGGGCCTGAGACACAGAAGAAAGGCATCTCCAATAAAGCAGCCAAAACAGGAGTAACAGCAGAGGGCCTAGGAAACTCCATTTGAAGGAGCTCATAATACCTTCTTCTGAACTTCAGACACTTAAGTACAATCCCATTTAAAGAATTACATCATCCTAGAAATAGTATCCCCAAAGGAACTCTCAAAAGGAGATTCAGGACTAGCAGACTCCTTTACCTCCGAGCCATAATCCAAAAGGGAAGGAATCGGAGTAGAATAGGCCAGGGATTCATCAGAATCCTCTTGTTCCTCAAAGAATTCTTGTTCCTTACTTCTCTTGACAGGGGAAGATGACCAAGGGGGAGCCGGGACAGAGACCCCTGAGGAGGCATCAGGGGCATAAGAGCATTAAACAAGCCCTGTGTATAATTCTGCCATTCACTTTGAGGGTCCTTAGGAGCAGGAGAGATAATGCTTTGTCTTTTTCTTTTTAAAGGGACTTCCGTGTTATGAATCGTAGAAGGCTACGATGTTGGCCTACAATCAATTATTGTAGTTGAGATTTCCTCCCTCACTAGTATATTAGGAATCCCCCTAGGCCCTTCTGTGATAATCAGCCGCGGTTCCTCCTGAACATCTGAAGTGGATGTCTGCAAGGCCGCCGATGACGTGTGCGAAGCCGGCTGCATGCTAGCCTAAGAACCAGTTGTGTCAGAGGAATCCAGCACAGGAACCGGACAATACTCCAAACTTTCACCATCCTCAAGAGATGCCCAGCGGAGGTTGCACAGCTGAACAATCTGACCTGACATTTTTGGCCTTCTTTGAAGATGGCTGATGCTAGGACCAGGAAGTATCCTCCATAGAGTCTTTCACAAAAAGCTTTACACGCTTGTTTTCAAGATAGATGGCTAGGTATGAAAGACGACAATGTAAGGTCTTTGGAAAGTACAGTTGTGTACACTTACCATAAATGTAGATGTTTGAGTGTATTCACTGTTGTAGTCATTACATCTGGGTAATCTGCTGGCAGGTTGCCCTCAGTCGGCCTGATTAACAAAGTCTTGGGTCCTGCGTCAGTTGCTGTCCCTTCTTTCATGACGTCAGGTCGTCAGGGGTATAAAACATGCAGCCGACGCCATTACATCAGTTTTCTTGCCCCAGATGTCAGGTGCCCCCAAATGGGGAGGAAAAAATATATATGTACATATAAGTATATAATTTAAAACACAAAAAATATACCTCCAAACAAAAGCAAATACACCCAAAAAGGCTTTTGAGCATAGTAAAAGAAAAGAGAGGTATAGTAAGAGAAAAAACAGGGGGTTGGAGGGTGGGTAACCAGGACTGCAACAGTGAATACACTCGAACATCTACATTTATGGTAAGTGTACACAACTGTATTATATTCTTAGTGTTTCACTGTTGCAGTCATTACATTTGGGTAGAATCCCAAAGCTATGGTTGGGAGGATGGATTTATACAGCATTAAAAGCAGCTATAAGGCCCTGCAGGACAGCAGTGGCAAAGCCAGCTCTGGATTTAGAGAAGAGAGGTAAGTGTCAATGTTTGGTGAACGTATGAACTGACCTCCAGGTAGCAGCTTCTAGAATGTCTCTGGTAGGAACCCCTCTGAGAAAGGCTGCAGAAGTAGATGCAGCCCTGGTGGAATGAGACCTAATCCCTTTGGGGATAGGTTTACCATGGTGCATATAGCAGAAATGAATACAATGGCTTATCCATTTGGAAATAGTCTGCTTTGAAATAGCCTTTCCCTCTGCCCCTGCAGCAAATGTCACCAATAGTTGTTCAGATTTTCTTAAAGATTTCTTCCTGTTTAAGTAGAATCCACGCTGTCTGTTTACATCCAATGAATGCAGAATCCGCTCACCTTTGTTCTGTGGATTGGGGAAGAAAGTCGGCAGATGAATGGTCTGATTAAGAGCCACACTGGATACCACCTCAGGCATGAAAGATGGACTGGTCCTGAGAGCCACTCTGTCCGGATGAAAATAATGAAAGGCTCCACTGCCATAAGAGCCTGTAATTCTGAAATCCTTCTAGCTGAGGTGACTGCTAAAAGGAAAGTTGTTTTCCAGGAGAGAAATTTTAGGTCTGCAGTAGCAGCTGGCTCAAAAGGAGGGAGAGTGAGTTTTTTTCAAAACAAAATTGAGGTCCCATGAAGGAGTTGGTGCTCTTCTGAGAGGTCTTAAATTTTTGGCCCCTCTGAGATACTGCTTTAGCAGAGGATGAGAGAAGAGGGGAGGTTCTGTGTTGTAATGAGCTGAAATGGCAGAGGTATGGATTTTTATTGAAGAAAAAGATAGGCCCTTGTGAAGCATCTCAGTTAAGTATGGCAGAATCTGAGGAATATTGGGCATTGCTGTGCTTATTCCTTGTGATTGGTTCCAGGCAGAGAATCTTTTCCATTTGTCAGCATAAGATTTTCTAGTACTAGGCCTTCTAGCCTCCAAAATGACATCCATCACTGGTTTGCTGAGGGATGCCAAGGGTGAAATTAGTTGATTAGCCACGCTGCAAGATTCAAAGTTTGGAGTAGAGTGTGCAGAATTTGGTAGTTCTGCTGAGACAGTAGGTAAGGTGTCTGAGGCAGGTGCCACGGAGGAAGGTGCGACACATTGCGCAGGAGTGGGTACCAGTGTTGGCGAGGCCAGTCTGGAGCAATCAGAATCATTTCTGGTTTGTCCTGTTTGACTTTTAGTAGAACTTCGGAGAGCAGAGGCAGAGGGGGGAAGCACAGACTGATAGGTTTTTCCAGCTGAATGATAGAGCATCCACTTTCCAAGCTTTTTTGTGATGATATCTTGTGCAGAATTTGTCCAACTGATAGTTCTGGGGTGAGGCAAAAAGATCTATGTCTGGGATCCCCCATTTGCGTGTCAACATGTTGAAAACTTGTGGTTCCAGTTTCCATTCATGTGGGTCCATAAGATTTCTGCTTAGTTCGTCTGCCAGAGTATTTAGCTTTCCTGGCCGGAATTGAGCTTGCAGTTGTACCTGGATAGTTCAAGGCCGTGTTCCACTATGCCATGGCTAGTCTGCAAAGGGGGTAGGAATGTGTACCCCCCCTGCTTGTTTATGTACCACATAACTGTGGTGTTGTCTGTCTTTATCATTAGTTGTCCTGGATGATGGTAGTCCTTGAAGGCTGTCAGAGCATTCTGTACAGCTAGCATCTCTTTCTGATTGATATGTAGGTGCATTTGATTTGGGCTCCATTTGCCCTGAATGCACTTCCCTGCCAGATGATCCCCCCCAAGCATAGTCTGATGAGTCTGTTAGGGTTTGGGTGGCAGGGGGTGGAGTGAATGGCAGTCCCCCTGTTTTGGTGGCAGGCCTCTGCCCACCATAGGAACTCTAGTTGCAGGCAAGGTATGATAGGAATCATCGTTTCCAGGCTGCGACAATGTTGACTCCATAAACTTTTTAAGTACCACTGAAGTTTCCTCATATGCAGTCTTGCATATAGAATTAGAAGAATATAGGAGGCCATGAACCCCAAGGCTTGCAGAATTTGCCTTGCAGATAGCAGGGTTTTTGTGGCCACCTGTTTGAAGTAAGTCATCAATTGAATTTGCTTTTCTGGCGTAAGGCAAGTCATCTGGGCAGTTGTATTCAAGCTTGCACCCAGGAATGTAATTTTTTTGAGAGGGTACCAGTTGTGATTTCTTTTTGTTTATGCTGTACCCTAGACAAGTTAGAACCCTATTTACAAACACCAGATGCTTTAGAAGAATGTCCTTGTTTTCTGCCTGAATTAAGACAATCGTCCAGGTATGGATATAGTTGAATATTTCTTTGCCTGCAAAATGCAATTATTGTGAAGACCCTGGGCACAGCAGATAAGCCAAAGGGCAGTGCAGAGAACTGGTAATGAGAGTAGCCTGCTTTGAAGCGGAGGTATCTTCTGCAAGATTCCCTGATTGGGATATGCAGGTAAGCCTCTTAAGTCTAGAGTTACCAACCAGGCATCTTTGCCTAGCATAGGTAGTAACTGTTGAAGAGTCAGCATCTTGAATTTTGGAATGTCCAGAAATGTGTTTAGAGTGGATAAGTCCAGAATTGGACGCCATGATTTGTCTTTTCTGGGTACCAGGAAAAGTCTGGAGTAGAAACCTTGTCCCTTTTCCTCTTCTGGTACTGGTTGAATAGCCCCCATGTTCATGAGGGACAGAACTTGTTTCTGGGCCTCTGACCACTGATTTGGGAGCAGATCTGGCCATCCATTTGGGATTGGCAGCGTGTGGAAGTGAAATCTGTATCCCTGGGATACTATATTTAAAACTCATTTTTCCTGGGTAATAAGTTGCCAGTTTCGTGCATGAAGTACTAGTTTCCCCCCAAAGGGGCGGCTAAGAGTTAAGTGCTTGGTGACTGTGGAGGGAAGTCATTGAGACTGTTTACCATAGGGAGGTGCCTTGTTGCATCCAGTTTTGGAGGTGGAGGCACCCCATTGTTTTGTTCTAAAAGTTCCTTGTGACTGAAACCTGGAGCCTTTGGAATGTCTTAATTTGACATGAACGGCTCGCGAGGGGACTGGAAAGGACCAGTTCTTAGTAGGCCAGTGCCTACTAAATCTTAGCGGTTGCACTTGTAAGAAATCTTTCACAGTTTGCATAGATTTAGCTTTATCTTCCATCTTTTTTTAACACTTCTTCAGCCTTATTACCAAAGAGACGGTCCTGTTGTAAAGGAGCATCCAACAATTTTGCTTTAACATGGTCAGGCAGAGTTTGCTCCTTGAGCCAAGCATGCCTTCTTAACACAGACTCAGTTACAGCAGCCCTGCAAGAGGCCTCCAAGGAATCAAAACCACATTGCAAAGTATGTTTTCCAACTTGTTCAGCTGAATGCAATAAATCCTGCAATTCTTTATTTTCCATACAGTCAGAGATTAACATAATTTTCTGTTTAAGTAGTCCCATGATATGCTGTTGATATTTAAGCATATGAAATTGACAGTTTAAAGCCCTGACTGCCAAGGTTGCAGACCCATCTATCCAGCGCCCTGGAATCTCTATCAGAAGGGGTGGGAATTTTGGCAGTAGAGGCCTTACTGCCCTTGGGACCCTGAGAAATGGTTTCAGGATCAGCAACAAGGTTTTTGAAAAGGAATTTGTGGGAGTCAGGAACCCTGTAGTATCTGTCTGGCTTACAAGGAGCCGGAGGCAGAGAATCAGGAGTCATACTAGATTCTGAAAAAACAACAACAACAATGTCTAGAACAGGAGGTATAGCCAAAGGCCTATGCTGAGGAAGTAGAAAAAATACCCTAAGTCTCTCTTTAGATTCAGAGAAATCCTGACTTTCCCAGTGGAAATGTTCCCTTAAGGCATGTAAAGTTTCCCCAAAAGAAAAATCCTCGGGGGAGAGGCAGAAGGAATGGAATCCTCTGCATCAGAGTCCTCATAAGTAGGAATAGACAAATCCTGTTCATTAGAAGAGTCAGAAGAAATAGAATCCTGTTCAGAAGATTCATAATCAATGTCTTGCCTAGGCCTCTTAGAAGGAGGGGGTTGGCTACTCCTGATCAGAGTAATTAAATCTTCAGCCATTTTGATCATTTGTTTTTTAGACATAGGGGCCTGCACATGTGGCCCAGGCATCATTTTTTTAGACAAAGATTTAGATTTTGGCCTTAGTTTTGAAGATGGCGTTGGTCTAATATACAAATCTGTAGGCCTGAAAACATCCTCAGAAGCCGGTGCCTGCACAGCGGCTCCGGACCCCTCCAAGGTAGAGACATCCACCGGTTCCATAATTGAAATATCTTGCGGCATACCGGACTCCGAATGGGTCTCAGTAGAGGCCTGCTAATTAGAAGTAGCGGGTATCAGAGGCTGCGAAAGCACCTCACTGAGTACTGGCGACTGGCTTAGAAGCGTCGTCGTTGGTTTTGGACCTCGACTGTCTGTCTCTTTATTTACGTTTTTTAGGTATCCTGGTAGTCATAGATTGCTAACCGACGACATTTCTGGATAAATAAATCTTGAGCCAAAATATTTAGAAGCAAAAATATACAGACGTTTAATCGTGTATTGATTAAATTTAGCACAAAACCGACAGCAAGGCACGTTGTGGTCAGGGCCTAGGCAAGGAATACAGTACAAATGAAAATCCTTATGAGATACTTGCTTCCCACAAGTAATGCAATTAACTTTTACTGACATTGGTAAGGAGCAAGAAAAAGTTTCCCCAATGGGGTACTTAGCTTTTAGTTGAAGACTTCAGTTCTGAAATTCAAAAATGAAAATTTCAGGAGTCGGCCGACTGGCACTTGCGAACTGCTTCTGCTTCGGGCACCGCGCAGCAAGAAAGACTGATGTAATGGCGCTAGCTGCATGTTTTATACCCCTCATGACCTGTCCTGGAAGAAGGGACAGCAACCGACGCAGGACCCAAGACTTTGTTAATCAGGCCGACTGAGGGCAACCTGCCAGCAGATTACCCAAATGAAACTGCAAAAGTGAAACACGAAGAACATCAAAAGCTTGACAAATTGCATACGACATATGGTTGCGAGAAGCAGCTAAACAAAATGAGCACTGCTCGTGACTGTCTTTATGGGGAGTCTGTCTCCCACACTGGCATTTACCCTTTCTGGATTACATGATACCCCACAACACAAATACAAAAAACCCCCCAATAGTGCACTTATCTGAAAAGGCTAGTTAAACTAGCAAATGACTACAGCGATTAGACAGATGATCAAAGATAGCGTTCAGACTGGCAGCAGAGAAGGTCTGAGGATAATATGTCTGGACGTCACCTTTATGCCCTACTCCTAGCATGGGGAGCATACGTGTGACATACACAGTCTCTAATAACCTAAAGGCTTTGGTATACTGGCTAGGTGTTGGGCCATCCTTGGCAGGGAATCCTTCATGTTAAGAATATTGCAACAGTGAAATGGAAGGACATCAACTTGGATGGGGAACAGAGGGCAGGAACACTGAGATGGATGGAAGACAAAGTACAGTTTTGTACCTACCATAAATGTAGATGTTCGAGTGCTAATACAGCTGCAGTCATAACAGATGGGTTCTCCTGCCGTCAGGCGGGTCCTCGGTCGGCCGAATTCCAAAGTCTAGGTCCGGCGTCAGTTGTCGTCGCTTCTTCCCTGACGTCAGTGCGACAGGGGTATAAAAGAACCAGCCGATGCCATTTTCTTCAGTTTTTCTTGCCCCAGATGTCAGGTGTCCCCAGAAGGAAGGCAATACATAAATTTATGTAATAATGCAGTGCAATATAATCAAAAAACAGAAGTTACATGCAAATACACCATAAATGAATACCCCAATCAAGATGTGTGAGGAGGTGTTAGCCAATAGGCCTGTCCCAAGAGGGGAAGGAGGGAGGGAAACCTGGACTGCAGCTGTATTAGCACTCGAACATCTACATTTATGATAGGTACAAAACTGTACTATGTTCATCGCGCATACAGCTGCAGTCATAACAGATGGGTAGAATCCCAAAGCTAAAAAAGGGGTGGTAGGCACTAGGTGGAACTAGGAGGAGCCAGGATGCCCTGCAAGACTGCAGTGGCAAAGCCTGCCCTAGTTTTGGAGTATAATGGTAGGTGGTAGTGCTTGGAGAAGGTATGCACAGAACTCCAAGTGGCTGCTTCCAAAATATCTTTGGTAGGAACTCCTCTGAGGAAAGCTGCAGAGGTAGCTGTGGCCCTTGTGGAGTGAGATCTGATGCCTGCAGGCACAGTTTTACTATGAAAAGAGTAACAAAAGCATATGCAGTGGGCTATCCATTTTGAGATTGTCTGTTTGGAAATTGGCTTCCCTTGAGCTCCTATAGCATAGGACACAAAGAGTTGTTCTGATTTTCTGAAAGGCTTTGTTCTGTCCAAATAATAACGTAGCTGTCTGTGGATGTCCAAGGAATGTAGTAGTCTTTCCCCTTTGTTTTGAGGATTAGGGTAAAAGGTAGGCAAGTGAATAGCCTGATTCAAAGCTACCCTGGATACCACCTTTGGCATAAAGGACGGATTGGTTTGTAAGGAAACTCTGTCCTGATGGAAAATGATGAAAGGCTGCACAGACATGAGGGCTTGTAATTCCGATACCCTGTGAGCTGAGGTGATAGCCAGAAGGAAGGCTGTTTTCCAGGACAAATATTGCAAATCTGTTGAGGCAGCTGGCTCAAAAGGAGGCAAGGTCAGCTTTTCTAGAATGAAATTGAGGTCCCAAGCAGGTATTGGTTGTTTCCTTGGGGGTTTTATATTCTTAGGCCCTCTGAGGAACTGTCTTAAGAGGGGATGAGAGAATAAAGGAGGATCAGTGTTGTATTTTGCAGAAATGGCTGAGGCATGGATTTTGATGGAGGAGAATGAAAGTCCACTGCTTAGCAGCTCAGCTAGATACTGTAATATTTGAGGTAAATTCAGTATTCCAGGATTATGGCCCTTTTTCTCATTCCAGGCACAAAATCGCTTCCATTTTGCGGAGTAAGCTTTCCTAGTAGAAGGCCTTCTGGCCTCCAAAATGACATCCTGCACCTCCTTGGAGAGTAGGGTCTGTTGTGAAGTTAAGGAATCTTCCATGCGGCCAGATTGAGTGTTTTCAGCTGACTGTGAAAAGTTTTGAAGCTGTGCTGAGTCAGAAGAAGAGGCATTAGAGGTAGGATCCATGGTGGGGATTGCGTCAGGCTCCTCAGGAGTGGGTACCAGTGCTGTCTTGGCCAGTCTGGAGCAATGAGAATCATCTTTGGTCTGTCTGCTTTGGTTTTTAATAGAACTTTGGGCAGCAGAGGAAGAGGTGGAAAGGCATAAACTGTCATTGTTGTCCAACTGAAAGAGAGAGCGTCCACTCTCCAGGCCTGTGGATGAAAAGTCCTTGAGCAGAATTTTGTCAATTGGTGATTTTTGTGGGAAGCAAAGAGATCTATGTCTGGTCTTCCCCATGCTTGAATTATTTCTGTAAAAACTTGAGGGTGCAACTTCCATTCTTGTGGGTCTGTCATATTTCTGCTTAGGTTGTCTGCCAGCATGTTTTCCTTGCCTGGCAAGTACTGTGCTTGAAGTTAGATTTGTAATTCCAGAGCCATGTTCCAAAGTGACATGGCCAGCCTGCATAGGGGGTATGAATGGGTTCCTCCCTGTTTGTTTATGTACCACATTACTGTGGTGTTGTCTGTCCTTATCAATAGTTGGCCTGGATGCAGAAGGTCTTTGAAAGCTATAATAGCATTTATTACTGCTAGCATTTCCTTTTGATTGATGTGTAGGTGCTTTTCTTTTTGGGACCATTTGCCCTGAATGCACTGATCTGTCATGTGCGCCCCCCAGGTGTAGTCCGAGGCGTCTGTTGTGATAACTTGATTTGCTTGAGGCTTGCAGAATGGGAGACCTGTGTTTCTTTGGCATGCTTGAGCCCACCACAGAAATTCGTTTTGAAGACATGGAATCAGTGGTATTATTGTTTCCAAACTGTGGCTGTGTTGAGAACATAGGTTTTTCAGGTACCACTGAAGTTTCCTCATATGCAGCTTTGCACATGGGATTAGTAGGATGCAAGATGCCATGAATCCCAGAGCCTGCAGGAGTTTCCTTGCAGTCAGCCTGGTGAAATTTGCTAGTTTTCTGAAGTATTGAGTTAGTTGCCCCTGTTTCTCTGGCGTGAGGTAGGCCATCTGGGTATTTGTGTCCAAGTTGGCACCCAGGAAAATTATTTTTGTGAGGGTATTAGCCTTGATTTCTTTTTGTTGACTGTGTACCCCAGAGAATTCAACAACATTATTACAAAAGCCAGATGTTTCAGAAGTATGTGCTTGCTGTCCGCTTGGATCAGGCAGTCATCCAAATATGGGTATATTTGTATCCCTTGAAGTCTGCAGTAGGCAATTACTGATGCCAGGCATTTCGTGAATACTCTGGGCGCAGTAGATAAGCCAAAGGGCAATGCAGAGAATTGATAATGGGTTGAACCTGCAAGAAATCTGAGGTATCTTCTGCAATTTTGTCTGATTGGGACATGCAGGTATGCCTCCTTGAGGTCCAATATTACCAGCCAAGACTCCTTGCCCAGCATGGGAAGAAGCTGCTGTAATGTGAGCATCTTGAATTTTGGCACGAGTAAAAATGTGTTTAGGATGGATAGGTCCAAAATAGGTCTCCGATCTTTTCCCTTCCTTGGTACCAGGAATAGTCTGGAATAAAAACCTTGACCTTGTTCTTGAGTAGGTACCTTTTGAATAGCTTTCATGTCCATGAGATCTGAAATTTGTCTTTGTGCCTCTGCCCTTTGATTGTGTGGCAGGTTTGGCATGCCTCTATTTTGTGGAAGGGTGTGAAAATGGAATCTGTAGCCTCGGTTTATAATGTCCAGGATCCATTTGTCTTTTGTGACAATATGCCAATTTTTCGAAAATAATGCCAGTTTTCCGCCTAAGGGTGCTGCCATTTGAGCCTTGCTTGGCATGCAAAGGGGAAAGTCATTGGGTTTGCTTTCTGAATGGCTGTGAACTATCCTCACCACCTCTTTGTGTAGGAGCTTGCCATTGTCTGCCTCTAAACGATCCTTGGGATTGCCCTCTGCCCCTCGGTTGCCTGTATCTACCTCTTTGGGATCTGTCTGTGGCTGGAAAGGACCAATTTTTGGAAGGCCAATTTCTACTGAAACGTGGAGGTTGTACCTGTAGAAAATCTTTCACCATTTGCATTGATTTAGCCTTTTCCTCCATTTTCTTTAATACCTCCTCAGCTTTAACACCAAATAATACATCCTTTTGTAGAGGGGCATCTAGTAATTTAGCTTTGACATGATCTGGTAAGGTTTGCTCCTTGAGCCATGCATGTCTACGTATGACTGATCCTGTAACAGCAGCTCTACATGAGGCCTCTAGAGCATCAAAACCACATTGCAAGGTATGTTTACCCACTTGTTCTGCACTATGCATCAAATCCTGCAACTCCTTCAAGTCTGGTTGTTCAGGTTGTGACATTTTGCTTCTCAACTGTGATAACAGAAACTGTTGGTACTTTAACATATGGAACTGGCAGTTTAATGCCCTCATGGTTAAGGTGGCCGAGGTGTATACCTTTTTTCCCCACCTTTCTAAAGATCTGAAATCTCTCTCTGAAGGTAATGGATTTTTAGCAGTGGAGGCCTTAATTCCCTTGGGGCCCTGTGAGATAGTTTCTGGGTCAGCCGCATGGCTTTTGTATAAGAATTGGTGTGAGTCAGGAACCCGGTAGTACCGGTCAGGCTTGACTGGGGCTGGAGGTAAAGAGTCTGGGTTAAGGCAGGCCTCCGAATACACATCATCTAGTATGTCTAAGACAGGAGGTATAGCCAGCGGCCTGTGCTGAGGGAGCAAGAGAAAATCCCTAAGCCTTTTCTTGGAGTCTGAGTACTCTTGGCCTTCCCAGTGGAAGTGTTCCCTCAAGGTATGCAAGGTTTCCCCAAATGAGTAATCCTCAGGGGGGGGGGGAGACAGAGGGAATGGACTCCTCTGCATCAAAATCTTCAAAAGGGGAGTATGAATGTTCCTGTTCAGAGTGCTCTGAAATAATGGAGGCCTGGTCCGAGGAGGGGAATTCTTCCTCCACTCTGGGCCTTTTGTCCGGGGGGGGTTGAGAACCCCTGATAAGAGTAATTAAATCCTCAGCCATTTTAAGCATCTGTTTATTAGGCATGGGGCCTGGAGAAGGGCCCTGTGTAGCTTGTCTCTTAGAATACATGGCTGCTTTAGACTTAGTGAAAGCCTTGATGGAAAAAGAAGAGGAAGGCCTGAAGACACCTTGAAAGGAGGCAGACCTGTCTACATTCTGAGTTTCACCACCTAGAGTGGCTTCGGTATCTGTAGTCGGGGTGTGGGCCGAGGAGCCTGCGACCTCGGGCACAGAAGACACCGCCAAAGAAGTGTAGTCAGTAGGCAGGGGCTGCGTAGGCGCCTCGCTGAGAACCGGACCACCTGTAGTCGGCTTTGGCGTGGTGTCGGTAGAGGCCGCGGACCTCGTGTGTCGGTCCTTATCTTTGCATCTTTTAGTCAAAACTGGAGTCGGAGTATCCGACGACATAATGTAGTTAAATTTTTTGCCAAAATAGTGCTGGGCGAACTCCGCCCGATGCTTAATGGTGCATTTGTTGAAAGTAGCACAAAAACGACAGACCGAGACGTCGTGGTCTGGGCCTAAGCAAGGAATGCAGAGGGAATGAAAATCCTTATGCGGTATTTGCTTCCCACATGAAATACAATTATTAACTTTGTCTGACATCGGTCTGAGGCAAGAAAAGTTTCCCCAACGGGGTACTTAGCTTTCAAGAAGACTTTGGTTGCAAAATTTTCGTAATTTCAGGAGCTGGCCGACCGGCACTTGCGAACTGCTTCTGCTTCGGGCACCACGCGGCAAGAAAGACTGAAGAAAATGGCGTCGGCTGGTTCTTTTATACCCCTGTCGCACTGACGTCAGGGAAGAAGCGACGACAACCGACGCCGGACCTAGACTTTGGAATTCGGCTGACCGAGGACCCGCCTGACGGCAGGAGAACCCATCTGTTATGACTGCAGCTGTATGCACGATGAACATCACCAGATCTATAGTTATGGTAAGCACATAAAGTACAGTTGTGTACACTTACCATAAATGTAGGTGTTCAAGTGTATTCACTGTTGCAGTAATCACTTGTGGGTTATCCTGGCTGGGTAAGCCCTCGGTTGGCCTAATACCAAAGTCAAGCTTTCCCCTGTGCTGGCTACATTCGCCTGTGGACTGATGTCAGGTTGTCAGTGGTATAAAGGAGACCAGCCGGTGCCATTACATCAGTTTTTCTTGCCCTAACCTGTAGGAGCCCCTTGAAGGAAATGGTTTAAGAGTCCATAGTGATCCAAGGCCACAAGAATTACAGTTAATCTCCAAAAAGGATAAGATTAAGGGAGAAAGTGGGGGGGGGGGTTAGGACTGCAACAGTGAATACACTCGAACATCTGCATTTATGGTAAGTGTACACAACTGTACTATGTTCTTCATGTTTCACTGTTGCAGTCATCACTTGTGGGAGGATTCCCAAAGCTGAGGAAGGGGACGATGGAAATATGAAATTCCTAGGATTAAGCTAGCATGCCTTGCAGGACTGCAGAGGCAAAGCCTGCCCGAGCCCTGGAGAACAGAGGCAGGTGGTAGTATTTGGTGAAGGTGTGGACAGAGGTCCACGTGGCAGCTTCCAGAATGTCCCTGGTGGGTACTCCTCTAAGGAAGGCAGTGGAAGTAGAGGCTGCCCTAGTGGAATGGGATCTGATAGATTTAGGAGGAGCTTTTCCATAAAAAGTGCAGCAGAATTGTATGCAGTGAGATATCCATTTTGAAATGGTCTGTTTGGAGATGGGCTTCCCCTCTTTCCCTGGTGAGAAGCCAACCAACAGTTGATCAGTCTTCATAATGGACATTGTTCTGTCCAGGCAGCATCTTAACTGTCTGTGCACATCCAGTGTGTTTAGAATTCCCTCCCCTTTATTCTGAGGGTTTGGAAAAAAGGTGGGGAGATGTATAGCCTGGTTTAGGGTCACATCTCTTACTACCTTTGGCATGAATGAGGGTTTAGTACTGAGAGACACCCTGTCTGTATGGAAGATAATGAAGGGTTCAGTGGCCATGAGTGCTTGAAATTCTGACACCCTCCTAGCTGAAGTAATAGCCAAGACAGGGCCGGCCTTAGCTGAAATAGCGCCCTAGGCGAAGTAGTGCTCCAGCGCCCCTTAAGCTCCACCCTCACCACACTCATGAAACACCCCTATTTGAGCCACACCCACTGCGTCATTCCCCAAGAAAGCCACTGCAGTCATTTCCTTAAATTATTTAAATGCATAGGAAGAAAAAGATACCTTGTAATGTAGTTAAACTGCAGCTACCTTTGCATATGTATTTTCTACTTGAAATACCAGAGCCAGATCATGGTCAAATAGGGTTCTAGGAAGGGTAATAGACCACCACCCCAGAGCAGCCCCTCCTGCAGCAAACCCAAGCAGCAGCCCCCTCCTCAGCCATCCCAGTATTCCATTACTTGATTATCTCACCGATTACTACGCATATATTCTGTTATTTGCTTCTACAAAGATTACAGATATTGAAATAGCACAAGCACAGATAGCCATTTGCTAAACAAACAATACAGTCTCACAATGAAAACAGACTTAGCATGAGCAGTAAACTTGTCTGCCCTTGAAACTCATATTCATTGAAATGGCAAAACTCACTTTCATTGAAACAATGGCAAAACTCACTTGAAACAGCAGGAAAACTCACATCAAAAGTTATACAAGGCATAAACCAAAAACCTGAGATAAGATCATGTATATTTTGTGAACTTGGACAGTTGAGAATCAAGCCACTCACCAATCTCTTCCTTGTCTCTCACACATACATACATATGCAGTCTCCCCTGACCAATGCATGCACACACCCATGCACACAATCTTCTAGCTCAATACGTTTCCCACAATTTAAATTATATAAAGCAGTACTCCCATTGTTATGATCCACATATTCTTTTTCCTGTCCAAAAAGTGCTGCCAGGCAGCTATATCAAAATCACACATTGGTATTTTATCAATCCCTACAAATGTAAACAATGTACCGGGGTGTACTTTCAGATATTTAAATAATAAGGTACTTTCTAAGCAACATGAAATGTCACAGATATTCATTCATTCTTAATTTCAAAGGTATTTACGTTTACCCAGTATTGAAAGTTTTACAATTAAAAATTAACAGATATACAACCCCTTCACTTGCACAAGTAATAGGATGTCATATATTAAATGTTTTAGTTGTGTTCACCATAGCAAAAACAGTTTTATTATTGTTGTTGTTGATAAATTTGTGATTAAGGCAATGTCCATACATGTACCATCTGACAGCATATCCCATAATCCTCTGTTGCTTATATTCTCCTACACCAGTCCTTTTACATTTTCCAAGAAATTGAGCTAAATGTTTTCCTTTTCTATAAGTAAGTCTGTACTTATCATATAATTTTGTACTCAGCATTCTGTCACCTAGTAATAAATGCCAACATCTTGCAATAACTTTTTTAAAGGTTTTATTTCCATATAAAGTCACAAATTGTAGAGCCTGATTAAAAAATCTGTCAGTATGATCACAATACTGTAGCAACTGGTGTCTGGGAAAGAAACTGAGATGATCTGTGGCTCTATTAATAGCATACTTATCATAATCCCTTTGCAAAAACAATGCAGCAGTCCTTTTGATAAGACATGGTTACCCAGATTTGAAAAACATGTGCAGCCGATGCACGATAATTAAGATCTGAGTATGTTTTTAGTCATATGTTTGTAAGGCAAGTAGTGGCCATTTAAAACAGATGTTTTGAAAACATTTTTGATATAATGCATGCAAGGATTCATCCAGGTCTTGGTGAGTACAATACCTAACAAATCAGTAGTAATATGTTTTAATTTAAAGGTGAACTTCATATCAGAACTGCTTTCACATGTAGTCAAAATGTGAAAAGATCTGCCCACCAAATTCTCAGCCTTATTTTGCATTGGTGAAAGTTCAGGGATGTTTACAGGATCCCCCTAGTGAGCATGACACTAAGCACATGTAACTTCCACCACCCTCTCGTACAGAGATGGTCAAGAGCTTTCATACCTGTGGGTTGTCAGACTAAATCAATGGCTCTTACGCCAGAGGTTCATATTGCGATCCTTTCTCAAGTAATGTAGGTCTTAGCTTGTTACCCGTTTCCCACATATAGAAATTTGAAAGTATCATTGGTTTAAGCACTGAAACGGAAACGTCTCCATGAGACAGGTCAGGATAAAGGTCTGAAGTAGCAGAAAAGAACTGGGATAGTAAGGGGCTACCTCCCAGGTTGGGATACAGATAGAAAGCCATCAAACAGAATACAAAATAAGGTCAGTTGTAGACTCATCCTGAGGTAAGTATATATAAACAGAATTACACACGCATACAAACACTTACCTTCTTTTAAAAGCAAACTGCCACGTGGACTTAACCTCCGACCCAACTTTGCGGAACTGCTATCTTAAATTTGCGCGCGACTGAAAATTGTATTTACTTACAAGCTGGCGTGAGCACGCATGATTCTCATCACAGGAGAAGACGCTAATAGGGCAATCGACCTGCTGCATCTGTAAAAGTGGGAGGGTGCTCATCCCCCATGGTTCCGACGCCCTTGTATTTTTTTAATTGGTTTAGTTAGTGCATTCTTTCTTCCCGACACTTGCTGCAGGCACTGGGAAGAAAGAATGCACTAATTAAACTAATTAAAATAAACAAATAAATAAGCCAAAATTGCGCCCTTTACAAGGCCGGCCTGTACGGCGCCCTAGGTGGTCGCCTAGTTCGCCTATGCCTAAGGCCGGCCGTGAGCCAAGAGGAAGGAAATCTTCCAGGAATGGTGTTTTAGGTCTGCTGGTGCAGCTGGTTCGAAGGGAGGCAATGTCAGTTTTTCTAAGACATAGTACAGGTCCTAGGCTGAAGTGGGTGCCCTTGTACGGGGCCTAATGTTAGATACACCTCTGAGGAATTGCTTAATCAAAGGCTGAGAGAAGACAGGTTGTTCAGCATGAAAGTGTGCTGAAATGGCTGAGGCATGGCTTTTAATGGAGGAAAAGGAGAGGTCCTTGTTAAGTAGCTCTGCTAGGTAGTCCAGAATAAGTGGGAGGGATGGCTGGGAGCTGCTGTGACCTTTTGATAGGCACCAGGAGTTGAATCTTTTCCATTTCTCTGAGTAAGACTTCCTGGTGCTGGGCCTTCTGGCTTCCTTAATAATGTCTAGGACCTGCTTGCTCAACTGTGGGTTATCCCCGGTCTCTGGGGGATAAGCCATGCAGAAAGTTTGAGAGAGTGTGCAGGTTTGGATGCAGAATATCCCCTCTGGCTTGCGTCAGGAGGTCTGCAGTTGAAGGCAGGGGCCTATAAGGCTCCTTGGTCAGGCTGAGCAGCAAATGGTACCAATGTTGCCTGGGCCAATCTTGGGGGGAGGGCGCATAAATGAGATCGGTCCATTGGAATGAGAAAGCATCCACTTTCCAAGCTAAGGGGGTGGAACTCCCTGGTGCAGAATTTGTGCAGCTGACTGTTGTGTTGTGAAGCAAAGAGGTCCACCTCTGGTGTCACCCAGGCCTGGGTGATTTGGAGGAATGTCCCCTTTTGGAGTTTCCACTTGTGTGGTCTAAGTAGTTTCTGCTTAGATGGTCTGCTAGGGTGTTGTTTACTCATGGGATGTACTGGGCTATCAGATGTAGGCCCCATGGAGGAGACTGTCTGCCAGAGGCTCATGGCTAGTCGGCAGAGAGGGTAGGAGTGTTCCCCCCCTCGCTTGTTGATGTACCACATTGACTGTGGTATTAACTGTTTTTATGAGGACCCCTGGTTTTATGTGGTCTTGGAAGGATGTGATAGCCTTGTGAACTGCCATCATTTCCTTTAGGTTGATGTGCCAGTGAAGGTGCCTGAGGACCCAAGGACCTTGGGTGCACCGGGTGTCTAAATGAGCACCCCAAACTAGGTCTGAGGCAGATGTGGTGATAGTCTGACCTTCTGGTAGGTAGGTGAAGGGAAGGCCCTTGTTCTGAGTGCAGGCCTCTGCCCACCAAAGAAACTCATTCCTTATGCATGGAATGAAGGGGAGAGTAGTCTCCATAGACAGTGTTGGCACCAAAGGTTCTTTAGGTACCACTGGAGTTTACCATGTGCGGCCTGGCCATGCAGGCTGCCATGTAACCCAGTGCTTGCAGAATTTTCCTTGCTGAGTTTTTTTTTCCTGAGAGCTAACTGGGAAAAGTAATTTGGCAGAAAGTATTGTTTTTCTGGTGAGAGGAAGGCTGTTTGGGTGGCTGCGTCAAGGACTGCGCCCAAGGTGGTGATCTGCCTGGAGGGGTTTAGGTTTGATTTTTTCCTGTTGATAGTGAACCCTAGAGAGGTTAGGGTTGTTTGTACAAAGAGTAGATCCTGTAGTAAACTTCACTTTGCTGTCTGCCTGGATTAGACAGTCATCCAGATAAGGGTAAATCTGGACGTTTTGCTGTCTGCAGAAGGCAACCACTGGCACCAGTAATTTTGTGAAGACCCTGGGAGCCGTAGATAAGCCAAAGGGTAGCGCAGAGAACTGAAAGTGTTGTGAACCTACTCTGAAGTGTAGGTATTTTCTGCAAGACTCCCTTACGGGTATATGAAGATAGGCATCCTTTAGGTCTAAGGTGGCTAGCCATGCATTTTTGCCCAGCATTGGTAAAAGTTTTTGAAATGTTAGCATTTTGAATTTTGGGACCTCTAGAAAGGTGTTTAGAGTGGACAGGTTGAGGATGGGTTGCCAAGTGCCTTCTTTTCTTGGCACTAGGAACAGTCTGGAGTAAAAACCTTTTCCTGCCGTGGTACAGGCTCCACTGCCCCTTGAGCATAGAGTATGTGCACTTGTTTTAATGCTTCTGCCCACTGATTTGGAGGTAGATTTTGGTAACCTGTTAAGGCTGGGACTTGTTGGAAGGTACATTTGTAGCCCTGAAAAATTATTTTTAATACCCATTGGTCCTCTGTTACAAAGGGCCAATTTTCTTTGTAAAGAGATAGCCTTCCTCCTAACCTCTGATGGGAGGGGGAGTGGGAGTCATTGCACAATCTTAATGCGGTGAGTGGACTTAGAACTCCCTGCTGTGGGAGTGGTGGAGGGCGACTGCTTAGTTCTTCGCTGGTCCTGGTTTTGTGGTCTAACTGGTCTGTCCTGCGAGGCCTCCCTTGAACCAGTCTATTGGGGGCTGGGAAAGACCAGTGCTTAGAGGGAAAGTTTCTGCTGAATCTGGGAGGTTGAACTTGGAGGGTGTCTTTTACTGTTTGCATAGATTTAGCTTTATCCTCCATCTTTTTAATGACCTCCTCTGCTTTTGATCTAAACAAGCGGTCTTTATCCAGGTGGGCATCAAGTATTTTTTTTATTTTACATGATCAGGAGGCAGTGGCTGTTCTTTTAGCCATGCGTGCCTCCTAATGACTGAACCTGCCACAGCGGTTCTACTTGAGATTTCTAGGGCATCGAATCCAAAGTGCAGGGAGTGTTTACCTACTTGAGAAGTAGAGTACAGAAGATCTGCTAACTCTTTGGAAGTATTAGTGTCAGGTAAAGATGAAATTTTTTGTTTCATAAGTTCCAAGGTGTGCTGTTCATATTTTAGCATATGGAACTGGCAGTTAAGAGCTCTCATAGCTAAGGAAGTGTACACTTTCTTAACCCATCTGTCCAGAGCTCGAGTCCTTGTCAGAGGGAATTGGGTTTTTAGATGAGCTAGCCTTGGTCCCTTTGGGCCCCTGTGTGATGAACTCTGGGTCTGCTGCAGGGTTTTTAAACAAGTACTTATGTGAATCAGGCACCCTGTAGTACCTATCAGGTTTTCCAGGAGCAGGGGGGGTAGGGTGTCAGGGGTGAGGCTAGATTCATTGAAATCATCATCCACCACATCCAGAATAGTTAGGATGGCCAAGGGTCTGTGCTGAGGAAGATCTAGAAACTCTTAGTCTTTTCTTAGACTGAGGATAATCTTGGGCTTCCCAGTGGAAATGCTCTCAAGAGTGTGCAGGGTTTCCTCAAAGGAAAGATCGTCGGGGGGGGGGGGGGCAGAATGAATGGATTCCTCTGCATCAGAATCTTCAAAGGAGGTGAGAGGTTGTTCCTCATCTGAATCAAAGTAGTCTGAAATTTCAGAATCCGGCTCTGTGTGAACTTCAGGGAAGTATCCCTTTTTCTTTTAGGAGTGGTTTGGCTACCTCTGATGAAAGTGATGAGGTCCTCTGCCATTTTCAGTAACTGTGTCTGAGGCGGAGGAGGAGTAAGATGGCGACTAGAGACTGTTTTCTTTGGGATGGTCTTGCTTTTAGACCTTAGTAAATCCATTTGTCTTTGGGATGCGGTTGTCGGAGGCGAAGGCGTCGGTTTTTGCCTTGAATCGGTTGTGCGAAGAAACTCCTCAGAAGCTGGTGCCTGCGTAGCGGCTCCGGAGCTAACCAAAGCAGAGACAACCAAGAGATTGGATGATGAAGCATTCCCCGGCAGCATACTGGACTCCGAAAGGGTCGCGGCAGAGGCCTGCGAAGGAAAAGAGTCAGGCATCAGGGGCTGCGAAGGCATGCCACTGAACTCCTGAGAACTGATGACTTGCTTTTGGGACGGGGTCGTCTGAAGGCTTAAGTTTGCGTGGTCTGTCCCTTTCTTTATCTTTTGTTTTTTTGGGAATATCCACAGACTGCTGACCGATGGATCCCCTTTTGTAATGCGAGGAACTACTTCGGAAATGCCTGGCTAAAAATTCAGCTCTACGGCGAAAAGTCCTTGAAAAGTGCGCAGAACCGATAAAGTACAGTTTTGTACCTACCATAAATGTAGCTGTTCGAGTGCTAATACAGCTGCAGTAATCACAGATGGCGCGGTTCGCC